>NC_061513.1:95398707-95688349 GCF_022539505.1 Lolium rigidum
ATTGTCGGATCTTGTGAGCTGCCTAACATGATCAAGATCATCTATCCGTAATCCTATATGTTGCGTTTGTTGGGATCCGATGAATAGAGAATACTTGTTATGTTGATTATCAAAGTTATGCTTATGTGTTGTTTATGATCTTGCATGCTCTCCGTTACTAGTAGATGCTCTGGCCAAGTAGATGCTTGTAACTCCAAGAGGGAGTACTTATGCTCGATAGTGGGTTCATGCTCGCATTGACACCGGGACGAGTGACGGAAAGTTCTAAGGTTGTGTTGTGCTCGTTGCCACTAGGGATAAAACATTGATGCTATGTCTAAGGATGTAGTTGTTGATTACATTACGCACCATACTTAATGCAATTGTCTGTTGCTTGCAACTTAATACTGGAGGGGGTTCGGATGATAACCTCGAAGGTGGACTTTTTAGGCATAGATGCGGTTGGATGGCGGTCTATGTACTTTGTCGTAATGCCCAATTAAATCTCACTATACTCATCATGATATGTATGTGCATTGTCATGCTCTCTTTATTTGTCAATTGCCCAACTGTAATTTGTTCACCCAACATGTTGTTCGTCTTATGGGAGAGACACCTCTAGTGAACTGTGGACCCCGGTCCAATTCTCTTTACTCGAAATACAATCTACCGCAATACTTGTTCTACTCGTTTTCTCGCAAACAATCATCTTCCACACAATACGGTTAATCCTTTGTTACAGCAAGCCGGTGAGATTGACAACCTCACTGTTTCGTTGGGGCAAAGTACTTTGGTTGTGTTGTGCAGGTTCCACGTTGGCGCCGGAATCCCTGGTGTTGCGCCGCACTACATCTCGCCGCCATCAACCTTCAACGTGCTTCTTGGCTCCTCCTGGTTCGATAAACCTTGGTTTCTTTCTGAGGGAAAACTTGCTGCTGTGCGCATCATACCTTCCTCTTGGGGTTGCCCAACGAACGTGTGAAATACACGCCATCAAGCTCTTTTTCCGGCGCCGTTGTCGGGGAGATCAAGACACGCCGCAAGGGGAGTCTCCACTTCTCAATCTCTTTACTTTGTTTTTGTCTTGCTTAGTTTTATTTACTACTTTGTTTGCTGCACTAAATCAAAATACAAAAAAATTAGTTGCTAGTTTTACTTTATTTGCTATCTTGTTTGCTATATCAAAAATACAAAAAAATTAGTTTACTTGCATTTACTTTATTCATCATGTTTCCTTTTAATTTTACCACGAAAAACATACCGGTAGGACATGGGTCTATAGTTGGGAGAAATAATGTAGAAGAATTTTTCAATCATGTTAGTACTATTGAAAATTTTGAAGATAGACACTTGGTAGACCTTGCGCCTACTTATGAAATTACTGCTGCGCATTTAGTCCGCTTGTTGGAAACTAAATTTGTTAATCTTAATCCTATAATCCAACACATGTTCTTCACACTTGGTGATATGGAAGAAGGGGAAAAGAAAGATTTTGTGTTAGAAACCCTTCTTAGAGAATTTGGAGGTCTAGCAAGAGAAGCTAGAAAGGTGTTTGCTAAATTTAATATGCTTGGTTCTCCAACTAATTTTGTTAGTCTCCTTGAAAAGATGGATATGGATAGAATAAGATTCACTAACAATGTTGATAATGGAGGGGAGATCAAAGCACCAATACCATGTAAGCTCCTAGCTATGAATGATGCGCTAGAAAATAACTATGCTTGGCTTGTTCCTGAAAATTTGTTTGATGAGAGTAGCACGCCTAAGACTAATGAAAAGGGAGATGCTGAAACTTATGTATCCAATATAATATGCCTGGTTGAGAAAAGCCCACACCCCGCTAACGATGCACCACCCTTTGATAATACTTGATGCACACTTTCTGCGCCTAGCTGAAAGGCGTTAAAGAAAAGCGCTTATGGGAGACAACCCATGTTTTTACCTACAGTACTTTGTTTTTATTTTGTGTCTTGGAAGTTGTTTACTACTGTAGCAACCTCTCCTTATCTTAGTTTTGTGTTTTGTTGTGCCAAGTTAAGCCGTTGATAGAAAAGTAAGTACTAGATTTGGATTACTGCACAGTTCCAGATTTCTTTGCTGTCACGAATCTGGGTCCACCTCCCTGTAGGTAGCTCAGAAAATTAAGCCAATTTACGTGCATGATCCTCAGATATGTATGCAACTTTCATTCAATTTGAGCATTTTCATTTGAGCAAGTCTGGTGCCATTTTAAAATTCGTCAATACGAACTGTTCTGTTTTGACAGATTCTGCCTTTTATTTCGCATTGCCTCTTTCGCTATGTTGGATGAATTTCTTTGATCCACTAATGTCCAGTAGCATTATGCAATGTCCAGAAGTGTTAAGAATGATTGTGTCACCTCTGAATATGTCAATTTATATTGTGCACTAACCCTCTAATGAGTTGTTTCGAGTTTGGTGTGGAGGAAGTTTTCAAGGATCAAGAGAGGAGTATGATGCAACATGATCAAGGAGAGTGAAAGCTCTAAGCTTGGGGATGCACCCGGGGGTTCACCCCTGCATATATCAAGAAGACTCAAGCGTCTAAGCTTGGGGATGCCCAAGGCATCCCCTTCTTCATCGACAACATTATCGGGTTCCTCCCCTGAAACTATATTTTTATTCCATCACATCTTATGTGCTTTTTCTTGGAGCGTCGGTTTGTTTTTGTTTTTTTTGTTTTGTTTGAATAAAATGGATCCTAGCATTCACTTTATGGGAGAGAGACACGCTCCGCTGTAGCATATGGACAAGTATGTCCTTGGTTTCTACTCATAGTATTCATGGCGAAGTTTCTCCTTCGTTAAATTGTTATATGGTTGGAATTGGAAAATGATACATGTAGTAATTGCTATAAATGTCTTGGGTAATGTGATACTTGGCAATTGTTGTGCTCATGATTAAGCTCTTGCATCATATGCTTTGCACCCATTAATGAAGAAATACATAGAGCATGCTAAAATTTGGTTTGCATATTTGGTTTCTCTAAGGTCTAGATAATTTCTAGTATTGAGTTTGAACAACAAGGAAGACGGTGTAGAGTCTTATAATGTTTTCAATATGTCTTTTATGTGAGTTTTGCTGCACCGGTTCATCCTTGTGTTTGTTTCAAATAAGCCTTGCTAGCCTAAACCTTGTATCGAGAGGGAATACTTCTCATGCATCCAAAATACTTGAGCCAACCACTATGCCATTTGTGTCCACCATACCTACCTACTACATGGTATTTTCCAGCCATTCCAAAGTAAATTGCTTGAGTGCTACCTTTAAAATTCCATCATTCACCTTTGCAATATATAGCTCATGGGACAAATAGCTTAAAAACTATTGTGGTATTGAATATGTAATTATGCACTTTATCTCTTATTAAGTTGCTTGTTGTGCGATAACCATGTTTATCGGGGAACGCCATCAACTCATTGTTGAATTTCATGTGAGTTGCTATGCATGTTCGTCTTGTCCGAAGTAAGGGCGATCTACTCCGAGTTGAATGGTTTGAGCATGCATATTGTGAGAGAAGAACATTGGGCCGCTAACTAAAGCCATGTTCCATGGTGGAAGTTTCAGTTTTGGACAAACATCCTCAAATCTCTAATGAGAAAAGAATTAATTGTTGTTGAATGCTTAAAGCATTAAAAGAGGAGTCCATTATCTGTTGTCTATGTTGTCCCGGTATGGATGTCTAAGTTGAGAATAATCAAAAGCGAGAAATCCAATGCGAGCTTTCTCCTTAGACCTTTGTACAGGCGGCATAGAGGTACCCCTTTGTGATACTTGGTTAAAGCATATGTATTGCGGTGATAATCCAGGTAGTCCAAGCTAATTAGGACAAGGTGCGGGCACTATTAGTACACTATGCATGAGGCTTGCAACTTATAAGATATAATTTACATGATGCATATGCTTTATTACTACCGTTGACAAAATTGTTTCATGTTTTCAAAATCAAAGCTCTAGCACAAATATAGCAATCGATGCTTTTCCTCTATGAGGACCATTCTTTTACTTTCAATGTTGAGTCAGTTCACCTATTTCTCTCCACCTCAAGAAGCAAACACTTGTGTGAACTATGCATTGATTCCTACATACTTGCTTATTGCACTTATTATATTACTCTATGTTGACAATATCCATGAGATATACATGTTACAAGTTGAAAGCAACCGCTGAAACTTAATCTTCTTTTGTGTTGCTTCAATGCCTTTACTTTGAATTATTGCTTTATGAGTTAACTTTTATGCAAGACTTATTGATGCTTGTCTTGAAGTGCTATTCATGAAGAGTCTTTGCTATATGATTCACTTGTTTACTCATGTCATACACATTGTTTTGATCGCTGCATTCACTACATATGCTTTACAAATAGTATGATCAAGATTATGATGGCATGTCACTCCAGAAATTATCTGTGTTATCGTTTTACCCGCTCGGGACGAGCAGAACTAAGCTTGGGGATGCTGATACGTCTCCGACGTATCGATAATTTCTTATGTTCCATGCCACATTATTGATGTTATCTACATGTTTTATGCACACTTTATGTCATATTCGTGCATTTTCCGGAACTAACCTATTAACAAGATGCCGAAGTGCCGATTGTCTGTTTTCTGCTGTTTTTGGTTTCAGAAATCCTAGTAAGGAAATATTCTCGGAATTGGACGAAATCAAAGCCCAGGGGCCTATTTTTCCACGGAGCTTCCGAAGACCGAAGAACACACGAAGTGGGGCCACGAGGTGGCGACACCACGTGGCGGCGCGGCCCGGGGGGCCCGCGCCGCCCTATGGTGTGGCCCCCTCGTCCGGCCCCCGACTCGCCCTTCCGCCTACAAATAGCCTCCGTGACGAAAACCCCGGCACCGAGAACCACGATACGGAAAACCTTCCGGAGACGCCGCCGCCGCCGATCCCATCTCGGGGGATCCAGGAGATCGCCTCCGGCACCCTGCCGGAGAGGGGAATCATCTCCCGGAGGACTCTACGCCGCCATGGTCGCCTCCGGTGTGATGTGTGAGTAGTCTACCCCTGGACTATGGGTCCATAGCAGTAGCTAGATGGTTGTCTTCTCCCCATTGTGCTATCATTGTCGGATCTTGTGAGCTGCCTAACATGATCAAGATCATCTATCCGTAATCCTATATGTTGCGTTTGTTGGGATCCGATGAATAGAGAATACTTGTTATGTTGATTATCAAAGTTATGCTTATGTGTTGTTTATGATCTTGCATGCTCTCCGTTACTAGTAGATGCTCGGCCAAGTAGATGCTTGTAACTCCAAGAGGGAGTACTTATGCTCGATAGTGGGTTCATGCCCGCATTGACACCTGGGACGAGTGATGAAAGTTCTAAGGTTGTGTTGTGCTGTTGCCACTAGGGATAAAACATTGATGCTATGTCTAAGGATGTAGTTGTTGATTACATTACGCACCATACTTAATGCAATTGTCTCGTTGCTTGCAACTTAATACCGGAGGGGGTTCGGATGATAACTCGAAGGTGGACTTTTTAGGCATAGATGCAGTTGGATGGCGGTCTATGTACTTTGTCGTAATGCCCAATTAAATCTCACTATACTCATCATGATATGTATGTGCATTGTCATGCTCTCTTTATTTGTCAATTGCCCAACTGTAATTTGTTCACCCAACATGCTGTTCGTCTTATGGGAGAGACACCTCTAGTGAACTGTGGACCCCGGTCCAATTCTCTTTACTCGAAATACAATCTACTGCAATACTTGTTCTACTCGTTTTCTGCAAACAATCATCTTCCACACAATACGGTTAATCCTTTGTTACAGCAAGCCGGTGAGATTGACAACCTCACCGTTTCGTTGGGGCAAAGTACTTTGGTTGTGTTGTGCAGGTTCCACGTTGGCGCCGGAATCCCTGGTGTTGCGCCGCACTACATCTCGCCGCCATCAACCTTCAACGTGCTTCTTGGCTCCTCCTGGTTCGATAAACCTTGGTTTCTTTCTGAGGGAAAACTTGCTGCTGTGCGCATCATACCTTCCTCTTGGGGTTGCCCAACGAACGTGTGAAATACACGCCATCAATCTCCCTCTCCAGCAGGGTGCCAGGAAGAGCTTAAGAACCCTCACGAGCTAGGGTCGGCGATCGCGGCCGCGATGGAACTTTTCATGGATGGAGGCTCGGGTATTTAGGTTTTTCCTGAAGAAGTGAATAAATAGGTGGAAGGGCGAGGTCGGTGGGTGCCCGAGGGAGCCACACCACCCCTAGCCGCGGCCAGGGCCTGGGCCGCGCCTAGGCCAGGTGTAGCCTCCTCGTGGAGCTTGTTCGTCTCTCCTCCGGACTCCGTCTTCGTTACAGTAAAATAGGAACTTCGGCTTTTATTTCATCCAATTCCGAGAATATTTCCTGTACAACTTTTCTAAAATACAAAACAACAGAAAACATGGAACTGGCACTATGGCATCTTGTCAATAGGTTAGTTCCGGAAAATGCATAAAAGTGCAACGAAGTGTAAACAAAACATATAGAAATTGGTGTAAAACAAACATGGAGCATTGATACGTCTCCGACGTATCGATAATTTCTTATGTTCCATGCCACATTATTGATGATATCTACATGTTTTATACATACTTTATGATGTTTTTATGCGTTTTCCGGAACTAACCTATTGACGAGATGCCGAAGGGTCAGTTGCTGTTTTCAGCTGTTTTTGGTTTCAGAAATCCTAGTAAGGAAATATTCTCGGAATCGGACGAAATCAACGCCCAGCATCCTATTTTTCCACGAAGCTTCCAGAACACCCGAGAGTCGCCAGAGGGGAGCCCTGGTGGGCCCAGGAGGTAGGCCGGCGCGGCCCAGGCCCTGGCCGCGCCGCCTTACCATCTCACCGCCTCTTCGACCCTCTGACGCCGCCTCTTCGCCTATTTAAGCCCCCTCGACCTAAAACCTCGAGACGAAAAAGCCACGGTACGAGAAACCATCCAGAGCCGCCGCCATCGCGAAGCCAAGATCTGGGGGACAGGAGTCTCTGTTCCGGCACGCCGCCGGAACGGGGAAGTGCCCCCGGAAGGCTTCTCCATCGACACCGCTGCCATCTCCACCGCCATCTTCATCACCGCTGCTGTCTCCCATGAGGAGGGAGTAGTTCTCCATCGAGGCTCGGGGCTGTACCGGTAGCTATGTGGTTCATCTCTCTCCTATGTACTTCAATACAATAATCTCATGAGCTGCCTTACATGATTGAGATTCATATGATGATGCTTGTAATCTAGATGTCATTATGCTAGTCAAGTGGATTTTACTTATGTGATCTCCGGAGACTCCTTGTCCCACGTGTGTAAAGGTGACAGTGTGTGCACCGTGTGGGTCTCTTAGGCTATATTTCACAGAATACTTATTCACTGTTATGAATGGCATAGTGAAGTGCTTATCTATATCTCTTTATGATTACAATGTGTTTTGTATCACAATTTATCCATGTGCTACTCTAGTGATGTTATTAAAGTAGTTTATTCCTCCTGCATGGTGTAATGGTGAAAGTGTGTGCATCGTGTAGTACTTGGCGTAGGCTATGATTGTGATCTCTTTTAGATTATGAAGTTAACTATTGCTATGATGGTATTGATGTGATCTATGCCTCCTTTCGTAGCGTGAAGGTGACAGAGTGTGCATGCTATGTTAGTACTTGGTTTGGTTATGTTGATCTGTCATGCACTCTAAGGTTATTTAAACATGAACATCGAATATTGTGGAGCTTGTTAACTCCGGCATTGAGGGTTCGTGTAATCCTACACAGTTAGTGGTGTTCATCATCCAACAAGAGGGTGTAGAGTCTAGCATCTATTTATTTATTCTGTTATGTGATCAATGTTGAGAGTGTCCACTAGTGAAAGTATAATCCCTAGGCCTTGTTCGCAAATACTGCTATCGCTGCTTGTTTACTGTTTTATCGCGTTTTTACTCGCTCGCAATATTACCACCATCAACTACACGCCAGCAAGCACTTTTCTGGTGTCGTTACTACTGCTCATACTTATTCATACCACCTGTATTTCACTATCTCTTCGCCGAACTAGTGCACCTATTAGGTGTGTTGGGGACACAAGAGACTTCTTGCTTTCTGGTTGCAGGGTTGCATGAGAGGGATATCTTTGACCTCTTCCTCGCTGAGATCGATAAACCTTGGGTGATCCACTTAAGGGAAACTTGTTGCTGTTCTACAAACCTCTGCTCTTGGAGGCCCAACACTGTCTACAAGAATAGAAGCTCCCATAGACATCAAGCACTTTTCTGGCGCCGTTGCCGGGGAGGAAAGGTAAAAGGCACTCATACTCCAGTTCCAGGTAACAATACTTTTCTGGCGCCATTGTGTTTGTGCTCGAAGCTATTTCCTTTAGATCCTGCAATTGCATCTTTTTGTTTCTTGTTTAACACTAGTAAGGCATAATGGAAAACAACAAAAATATGAGAGATCTTTATGAACTTTATCTTGAATTAGGACATGATGTGTTTGAAGAGAGAATTAAAAAACCCATGGAACTTTATATGCATGCTAATGGGAATGTTATTAATATGAATGCTTTGAACACTATTGTTGCTAATGCTATGGAAAATTCTAAGCTTGGGGAAGCTGGTTTTGATGAGCATGATCTTTTTAGTCCCCCAAGCATTGAGGAGGAAATTTACTTTGATGATACTTTGCCTCCTATTGATGATGATTATAATGATGGTAGTATTTTGGTGCCGCCTACTATGGAGAGTGAATTTGATTATGATTACAATATGCCTCCTATATTTGATGATAGCCACTTTGTTGAATTTGCTCCCACTACAACTAATAAAATTGATTATGCTTATGTGGAGAGTAATAATTTTATGCATGATACTCATGATAAGAATGCTTTATGTGATAGTTATATTGTTGAGTTTGCTCATGTTGCTACTGAAAGTTATTATGAGAGAGGAAAATATGGTTGTAGAAATTTTCATGTTACTAAAACACCTCTCTTTTTGCTGAAAATCTTGAAGCTGCACTTGTTTTATCTTTCTATGCTTTTTGCATTATGCTTCTTGAATTTGTTTACTTACAAGATTCCTTTTCATAGGAAGCATGTTAGGCTTAAATGTGTTTTGAATTTGCCTCTTGATGCTCTCCTTTTGCTTCAAATACTATTTCTTGCGAGTGCATCATTAAAACTGCTGAGCCCATCTTAATGGCTATAAAGAAAGAACTTCTTGGGAGATAACCCATGTGTTTATTTTGCTACAGTACTTTTATTTTATATTTGTGTCTTGGAAGTTGTTACTACTGTAGCAACCTCTCCTTATCTTATTTTTATTGCATTGTTGTGCCAAGTAAAGTCTTTGATAGAAAGGTTGATACTAGATTTGGATTACTCGCGTAGAAACAGATTTCTTTGCTGTCACGAATCTGGGAAAAATTCTCTCGTAGGTAACTCAGAAAATTATGCCAATTTACGTGAGTGATCCTCAGATATGTACGCAACTTTAATTCAATTTTAGCATTTTCATTTGAGCAAGTCTGGTGCCTCAATAAAATTCGTCTTTACGAACTGTTCTGTTTTGACAGATTCTGCCTTTTATTTCGCATTGCCTCTTTTGCTATGTGGGATGGATTTCTTTGTTCCATTAACTTCCAGTAGCTTTGGGCAATGTCCAGAAGTGTTAAGAATGATTGTGTCACCTCTGAACATGTGAATTTTGATTATGCACTAACCCTCTAATGAGTTTGTTCCGAGTTTGGTGTGAAGGAAGTTTTCAAGGGTCAAGAGAGGAGGATGATATACTACGATCAAGAAGAGTGAAAAGTCTAAGCTTGGGGATGCCCCGGTGGTTCATCCCTGCATATTTCAAGAAGACTCAAGCATATAAGCTTGGGGATGCCCAAGGCATCCCCTTCTTCATCGACAAATTATCAGGTTCCTTCTCTTGAAACTATATTTTTATTCGGTCACATCTTATGTACTTTACTTGGAGCGTCTGTGTGCTTTTGTTTTCATTTTTGTTTTTTTTGAATAAAATGGATCCTAGCATTCATTGTGTGGGAGATAGACACGCTCCGCTGGTTCATATGAACACATGTGTTCTTAGCTTTTAATGTTCATGGCGAAGGTTGAAACTGCTTCGTTAATTGTTATATGGTTGGAAACAGAAAATGCTACATGTAGTAATTGGTATGATGTCTTGGATAATTTGATACTTGGCAATTGTTGTGCTCATGTTTAAGCTCTTGCATCATATACTTTGCACCTATTAATGAAGAAATACATAGAGCATGCTAAAATTTGGTTTGCATATTTGGTCTCTCTAAGGTCTAGATAATTTCTAGTATTGAGTTTGAACAACAAGGAAGACGGTGTAGAGTCTTATAATGTTTACAATATGTCTTTTATGTGAGTTTTGCTGCACCGGTTCATCCTTGTGTTTGTTTCAAATAAACCTTGCTAGCCTAAAACCTTGTATCGAGAGGGAATACTTCTCATGCATCCAAATCCTTGAGCCAACCACTATGCCATTTGTGTCCACCATACCTACCTACTACATGGTATTTCCCCGCCATTCCAAAGTAAATTGCTTGAGTTCTACCTTTAAATTTCTATCCTCTACCTTTACAATATATAGCTCATGGGACAAATAGCCTAAAAACTATTGTGGTATTGAATATATACTTATGCACTTTATCTCTTATTAAGTTGCTTGTTGTGTGATAACCATGTTCCTGGGGACGCCATCAACTACTCTTTGTTGAATATCATGTGAGTTGCTATGCATGTCCGTCTTGTCTGAAGTAAGGGAGATTTACCACCTTTAATGGTTAGAGCATGCAAATTGTTAGAGAAGAACATTGGGCCGCTAACTAAAGCCATGAATCATGGTGGAAGTTTCAGTTTTGGACATATATCCTCAATCTCATATGAGAAAATTAATTGTTGCTACATGCTTATGCATTAAAGAGGAGTCCATTATCTCGTTGTCTATGTTGTCCCGGTATGGATGTCTAAGTTGAGAATAATCAATAGCGAGAAATCCAATGCGAGCTTTCTCCTTAGACCTTTGTACAGGCGGCATAGAGGTACCCCTTTGTGACACTTGGTTAAAACATGTGCATTGCGATAATCCCGGTAATCCGAGCTAATTAGGACAAGGTGCGGGCCCTATTAGTATACTGTGCATGAGGCTTGCAACTTGTAAGATATAATTTACATAACACATATGCTTTATTACTACCGTTGACAAAATTGTTTCTTGTTTTCAAAATCAAAGCTCTAGCACAAATATAGCAATCGATGCTTCCTCTCGCGAAGGGCCTTTCTTTTACTTTTTATGTTGAGTCAGCTTCACCTATTTCTCTCCACCTCAAGAAGCAAACACTTGTGTGAACTGTGCATTGATTCCTACATACTTGCATATTGCACTTGTTATATTACTCTATGTTGACAATATCCATGAGATATACATGTTACAAGTTGAAAGCAACCGCTGAAACTTAATCTTCCTTTGTGTTGCTTCAATACCTTTACTTTGAATTATTGCTTAATGAGTTAACTCTTATGCAAGACTTATTGATGCTTGTCTTGAAGTACTATTCATGAAAAGTCTTTGCTATATGATTCATTTGTTCACTCATGTCATTTACCATTGTTTTGATCGCTTCATTCATTACATATGCTTACAATAGTATGATCAAGGTTATGATGGCATGTCACTCCAGAAATTATCTTTGTTATCGTTTACCTGCTCGGGACGAGCAGAAACTAAGCTTGGGGATGCTGATACGTCTCCGACGTATCGATAATTTCTTATGTTCCATGCCACATTATTGATGATATCTACATGTTTTATACATACTTTATGATGTTTTTATGCGTTTTCCGGAACTAACCTATTGACGAGATGCCGAAGGGCCAGTCCTGTTTTCTGCTGTTTTTGGTTTCAGAAATCCTAGTAAGGAAATATTCTCGAATCGGACGAAATCAACGCCCAGCATCCTATTTTTCCACGAAGCTTCCAGAACACCCGAGAGTCGCCAGAGGGGAGCCCTGGTGGGCCCAGGAGGTAGGCCGGTGCGGCCCAGGCCCTGGCCGCGCCGCCTTACCATCTCACCGCCTCTTCGACCCTCTGACGCCGCCTCTTCGCCTATTTAAGCCCCCTCGACCTAAAACCTCGAGACGAAAAAGCCACGTTACGAGAAACCATCCAGAGCCGCCGCCATCGCGAAGCCAAGATCTGGGGGACAGGAGTCTCTGTTCCGGCACGCCGCCGGGACGGGGAAGTGCCCCCGGAAGGCTTCTCCATCGACACCGCTGCCATCTCCACCGCCATCTTCATCACCGCTGCTCGTCTCCCATGAGGAGGGAGTAGTTCTCCATCGAGGCTCGGGGCTGTACCGGTAGCTATGTGGTTCATCTCTCTCCTATGTACTTCAATACAATAATCTCATGAGCTGCCTTACATGATTGAGATTCATATGATGATGCTTGTAATCTAGATGTCATTATGCTAGTCAAGTGGATTTTACTTATGTGATCTCCGGAGACTCCTTGTCCCACGTGTGTAAAGGTGACAAGTGTGTGCACCGTGTGGGTCTCTTAGGCTATATTTCACGAATACTTATTCACTCGTTATGAATGGCATAGTGAAGTGCTTATTTATATCTCTTTATGATTACAATGTGTTTTGTATCACAATTTATCTCGTGTGCTACTCTAGTGATGTTATTAAAGTAGTTTATTCCTCCCGCACGGTGTAATGGTGACAAGTGTGTGCATCGTGTAGTACTTGGCGTAGGCTATGATTGTGATCTCTTGTAGATTATGAAGTTAACTATTGCTATGATGGTATTGATGTGATCTATGCCTCCTTTCGTAGCGTGAAGGTGACAAGTGTGCATGCTATGTTAGTACTTGGTTTGGTTATGTTGATCTGTCATGCACTCTAAGGTTATTTAAACATGAACATCGAATATTGTGGAGCTTGTTAACTCCGGCATTGAGGGTTCGTGTAATCCTACACGCTTAGTGGTGTTCATCATCCAACAAGAGGGTGTAGAGTCTAGCATCTATTTATTTATTCTGTTATGTGATCAATGTTGAGAGTGTCCACTAGTGAAAGTATAATCCCTAGGCCTTGTTCGCAAATACTGCTATCGCTGCTTGTTTACTGTTTTACTGCGTTTTTACTGCCTGCAATATTACCACCATCAACTACACGCCAGCAAGCACTTTTCTGGTGTCGTTACTACTGCTCATATTTATTCATACCACCTGTATTTCACTATCTCTTCGCCGAACTAGTGCACCTATTAGGTGTGTTGGGGACACAAGAGACTTCTTGCTTTGTGGTTGCAGGGTTGCATGAGAGGGATATCTTTGACCTCTTCCTCCCTGAGATCGATAAACCTTGGGTGATCCACTTAAGGGAAACTTGCTGCTGTTCTACAAACCTCTGCTCTTGGAGGCCCAACACTGTCTACAAGAATAGAAGCTCCCGTAGACATCAAGCATCAAAAATTATAGATATGTTTGCAACGTATCAGTATGTTGATCTCATTTCGTTGCTACCATCTACTAGATTAGATCTTAGCTTTTTATTCGTTCTTGCAGTAGGAATTTTTTGTTTTCTATGCTATGAATCCCTACAGTGGTATCAGAGTCGTGTCTATGCATAGATTGGTTGCACGAGTAGAACACAATGATTTTTGGGCGTTGATGCTTTTGTTGTCTCTTGCTTATCGTGTACTTTGCATCTTGCGGCATGGTGGGATGAAGCGGCACATGCTAACCTTACATGACCACGTTGATGATACTTCCTCCATGCTCGACATGCAACTTGTATTGAATAAGTGGCTTTGCGGGTGTCTGTCTCTCTCACCATAGTTAAGTTCTAATTTACAATTTGCACTTGACAACACTAATATCAACATCGTGGTTCATGTTTGTATGTAGATCGGATCTTACTCGAAAACCCCAAGC
Source organism: Lolium rigidum (assembly GCF_022539505.1). Lineage (NCBI taxonomy): Eukaryota > Viridiplantae > Streptophyta > Magnoliopsida > Poales > Poaceae > Lolium > Lolium rigidum. Next base: position 95,412,670 of record NC_061513.1, read on the forward strand.
CACGTAAAATATGCAAACAAAATTAGAGGCGTCTAACTTGTTTTTGCAGGGGTTGGTGATGTGATATGGCCATGATGTGATTGTGATTATATTTGATGTATGAGATGATCCTTATTGTATTGTGGCAACCGGCATGATCCTTATGGTTGTCTTTAATTTCATATCGATTCATCATGTAGTATTTTTATTTTAAAGTAGTTGTAATAGTTGCTACACGTGGTGGACAACCATGAAGGCGGCGCCAATGACCTTGACGCCCCGCCGACGATGATGGAGATCATGCCCGTGCTTTGGAGATGAAGATCAAAGGCACAAAGATAAAAGGGCCATATCATATCACATTATGAATTGCATGTGATGTTAATCCTTTTTATGCATCTTGTATTGCTTAGATCGCGATGGTAGCATTATAAGATGATCTCTCTCACTAAACATCAAGATAATAAAGTGTTCGTCCTTAGTTAGCGCCGTTGCTAAGACTCGTTGTTTCGAAGCATCACATGATGAGCGGGTGTGATAGATTCCACGTATGAATACAACGGGTGCAAGCCAGATTTGCACATGCAGGAACTAAGGTTTAACTTGACGAGCCTAGTATGTACAGACATAGCCTCGGAACACAGCAAACCGAAAGGTTAAGCATGAATCATATAAATGATATGATGAATATGTCGATGTTCTCCATTGAAGCTACATCATCTCTCGTGATGAACAGACTTGGTGTAGTGAATTTGGTTCGTATAATCACTAAAGCAATGTGAGGGATGTTTTTTTGAGTGGGAGTTCACCTAGTTAAATTAATAATTAATAGTAAACTCAATTTATCATGAACTTAGTCTAGACTCTTTGCAAATATGTTGTAGATTATGGCAACCCCTACCATCAACTTTAATTCGTTCCTAGAGAATGAAAAGCTAAAAAACAATGGAAGCAACTTTACGGACTGGTTCCGTAACATGAGGATTATCCTCACTGCTGGACAACTACTCTATGTGCTCGATGTACCTCTGGGTGACTCACCTGCGGAAATAGCTACCGATGAGGCTAAAAATGTTTACCTCACTCGGAAGAACCATTACTCCACAGTTCAGTGTGCCACCCTCTACGGTTTAGAATCGGAGCTTCAGAAACGCTTTGAGAACCACGACCCTCATGATATAATCAGTGATATCAAAATGATATTTGAAACTCATGCGGCCATGGAAAGCTATGTTGCTTCTAAAAATTTCTTTAACTATAAGATGGAAGAGGGTAGCTCTGTTAGCAAGCACATGCTCAAAATGTCTGGGCACGCGAAGAAATTCCTAGACTTGGGAATAACAATTCCTAATGCTTTGGGGATTCATCGTGTTCTTCAATCACTTCCACCTAGTTACAAGAACTTCGTGATGAACTACAACATGCAGTGCATGGACAATACGTTACCTGAACTCTTTTTTCAATGCTGAAAACTGCTGAAGTGGAGATTAAGAAAGAGCACCAAATGTTGATGGTTAATAAGACCACCAATTTCAAGAAGCAGGGCAGACCCAAGGAAAATGGTAAATTCAAGAAGGGTGGCAAGAAATCTGCTGCGCCTCCTAAGAAACCCAAAGCTGGCCCCAAGCCTGATATTGTTTGCTATTACTGCAAGGAAGAGGGACATTGAAAGCAGAACTGCTCAAAGTACCTGGCAGATCTGAAGAGCGGAAACATCAAGAAGAAAGGTATATCGGATATACATGTTATTGATGTGTATCTTACTAGTAATCATAGTAGTGCCTGGGTATTTGATACTGGTTCGGTTGCTCATATTTGTAACTCGAAACAGGAGCTACGGAATAAACGAAGACTAGTGAATGATGAGGTGACGATGCGCTTTGGAAATGGATCCAAGGTCGATGTGATCGCTGTCACCTGTCAGCACGCTCCCCCTTCATCTACCGTCAGGATTAGTTTTAAATCTGAATAATTGTTATTTGGTGCCTATGTTAAGCATGAAGATTATATCTGGATCTTGTTTATTGCAAGACATTCATTCAAGTATGAGAATAATGGTTGTTCAATTTTTATGAATAATATCACGGCGGTATCCGGATGCGGGTATGGGGACGAGCGACACGGCGACGTACCCAGGTTCGAGGCCCTCCGATGGAGGTAATACCTCTACTCCTGCTAGGGATGTATATGATGATCACACAATACAATGCTGCTCCTAGAGCTGTGTCTGGCTGCTCCTGGGAGGCTAAGGAAGACAAGAGTCTCTCTCACAGGACAGCGCTAAGGGTGCAAGTGAGGTGAGAATGAACGCCATCGCCTCCACCATGCTCCGTGAGTAGTTCCCCCATGGACTACGGGTTCTAGCCGTAGCTAGTTGGTATTCTCTCCCCCATGTACTTCAATACAATGATCTCATGAGCTGCCTTACATGATTGAGATTCATCTCGATGTAATCGGTGTTGTGTTTGTCGAGATCCGATGGATTGTTACGTTATGATTGTCTATCTACAAAGTTTATGAAGTTATTGTTGCTGCAATCTTGTTGTGTTTAATGCTTGTCACTAGGGCCCGAGTGGCATGATCTTAGATTTAAGCTCTATAATTGTTGCTTAGATTGTATCTACAAGTTGTATGCACATGTCGCTGTCCGGAACCAAAGGCCCCGAAGTGACGTAAATCGGGACAACCGGAGGGGATGGTGGTGATGTGAGGATCACATGTTTTCACGGAGTGTTAATGCTTTGCTCCTGTACTCTATTAAAAGGAGTGCCTTAATATCCAAGCAGATTCCCTAGAGGCCCGGCTGCCACCGGCCGGTAGGACAAAAGATGTTGTACAAGTTTCTCATTGCGAGCACGTATGACTATATATGGGAAACATGCCTACATGATTAATGATCTTGATATTCTGTCTTAATGCTATTTCAATCCTATCAATTGCCCGACCGTAATTTGTTCACCCAACACTTGTTATTGGAGAGTTGCCACTAGTGTAGATAGCCGGGAACCCCGGTCCATCTTTCATCATCATATACTCGTTTCTACATGACATTGGAAGTAGTATCAACTATTTTCTCGGTGCCATTGCTCTCGTGTTACTATTACCGCTGCCGTGTTACCGTTACTACTGCTCTCATATCACTCGCTACTTTCACATCACCCCCGTTACTAGTGCTTTTCCAGGTGCAGCTGAATTGACAACTCAGCTTGTTAAGGCTTATAAGTATTCTTTACCTCCCCTTGTGTCGAATCAATAAATTTGGGTTTTACTTCCTCGAAGACCGCCGCGATCCCCTATACTTGTGGGTTATCAAGACTCGTTTTCTCGGCGCCGTTGCCGGGAGGCATAGCTCTACTCATAAGTTCACCTGGGGAGTACACTCTACCTCTCTCTCTGTTTTTATTTTGTCTTATTTTGTTTTGCTTAGTTTACTTTTGTCTAGTTTATTTGTGCTTAGTTTATTTCTGTCTTGTTTTATTTTTCTTAGTTTACTTTTGTCTAGTTTCTTTTTGTCTTGTTTTACTTTTCTCATATACCCAAAAATCCATAAAAATTTGAAAAACCTAAAAATTAAAAACTGCTGTTATGGGAGAACCCATAACCTACTTGGAGCTTATAGAATATTATAATAATTATAGAGAATCAAGAGCGGGAAAAGTGATGAGTGCTGTGATAGAAAAATTGAATACAATTGCTAAAATCTTGCTTAAACGCCATGATATAAACTCGTTGCTCTCAACAGGACACTAAACATCTTAAATTTCAATGTGGCTTTAGTGAGGAATTTTTAATTAAGAACTATAATCGGAATAGCTATATTCATTTTGGGTTTGAAGAGGTAGAACAATTTGTCATATTTATGGGAGCCTCTGAGATAGAATCCTTCATGGTTAAAAATTATGAAACTTGTGTTGTTTGTAAGGACCTTAAAGATTATGTCTCTTCTATCCTTAATTTTTGCAATGAAAGTTACACCGATAATCCTTATATCATTGATTATAAAGAGAGACTCATTAATGCACAAGAATGCACTCACAATTTGCAGTGGACCTGTGGAAGAAGAAATTGATGAACCCGAAAGCTCATTGGATGAAAAAGAGGAGGAAATTGATGAACCTGAAAGCTCATTGGATGAAAAAGAAGAGGAGAGTGATGAACAAAAGGAGGAAGAATGGATTAGCTACCCATGCCAACCTTCTAATGAGAGTAACTCTTTATCTCTTACACTATTTGATTGTCCTCCATGCTTACCGAAAGAGGTTGAATGTTATGTTCCCGTGGATTCTCTTGAAATATTCCCTATGAGTAAAACTTGTGAGAATAATTATGCTACTGTTATTTATGATAATCCATGCTACTTTGATAAATCTTATGATAATGCTTTGTTTGTGCCTCGATGTCGAAATGCATGGTACTAAAGAATTTTGCGTAGCAAATGTTTATGATAAAGCTCTTGATGATGGTCCTATGTTACTTGATAATATTAATTGTACTACTAATGAAAATGGGATTGGAGAGGTCTTGACATTATCTATGAGTCCCATATCTCTTGAGATTGATCAACCATCTTGTTATATTATTGATAAAAGTGTGTTTGAAAGTTTTAATCGCACTATTTTTGAGCTTGATAAAAATTATGTGTTTATGGATCATGAAAAGCATGCTATATGTGATAGTTATATTATTGAGTTTGTTCATGAAGCTACTGAAAATTATTATGAGAGAGGAAAATATAGTTGTAGAAATTTTCATGGTGCTAAAACACCTCTCTATATGCTTAAAATTTTGAAGTTACTCTTGTTTTATCTTCTTATGCTTATCACTTTGTTCTTCATGAATTTATTTGTGTACAAGATTCCTATGCATAGGAAGTGGGTTAGACTTAAATGTGTTTTGAATTTGCTTTTTGATGCTCTCTTTTGCTTCAACTCTTATTTCTTGCGAGTGCATCATTAAAACTCGCCGAGCCCATCTTAATGGCTATAAAGAAAGAACTTCTTGGGAGATAACCCATGTGTTTATTTTGCTACTGTTTTGTTGTGTCTTGGAAGTTGTTACTACTGTAGCAACCTCTCCTTATCTTTATTTTATTGCAATGTTGTGCCAAGTGAAGCCTCTAATCGAAGGTTGATACTAGATTTGGATTTCTGCGCAGAAAACAAATTTCTATCTGTCACGAATCTGGGCTGTTTTCTCTGTAGGTAACTCAGAAAATTATGCCAATTTACGTGCGTGTTCCTCAGATATGTACGCAACTTTCATTAGTTTTGAGTTTTCTGATTTGAGCAACGGAAGTACCTCTTTAAAATTCGTCTTTACTGGCTGTTCCGTTTTGGCAGATTCTGTCTCTGTTTTTTGCATTGTCTCTTGCGGACTTTAAGCAAGGCTTTCTAGACGTGGAGAGCTGTAGCTAATGTTTTATTGAGTTCTTGCAATGTGTCACTACAGGACCAATGTGAATTCAAGTTTTTTGAGTACTAACCCTCTAATGAAGTTTATGAGAAGTTTGGTGTGAAGGAAGTTTTCAAGGATCAAGAGAGGAGGATGATATATGATCAAGAAGAGTGAAAAGTCTAAGCTTGGGGATGCCCCCGTGGTTCATCCCTGCATATTTCAAGAAGACTCAAGCTGTCTAAGCTTGGGGATGCCCAAGGCATCCCCTTCTTCATCAACTTATCAGGTTTCTTCTATTGAAACTATATTTTTATTCGGCCACATCTTATGTTCTTTACTTGGAGCGTCTGTGTGTTTTTATTTTTGTTTATGTTTGAATAAGATTGGATCCTAGCAATCCTTGTTTGGGAGAGAGACACGCTCCGCTTTTTCATATGAACACTTGTTCTTCGTTTTACTTTTAATGTTCAATGATAAAAGTTGGAAGCTACATCACTTATGGTTATTTGGTTGGAAACGTAAAATGCCTCATATTGTCTTGAATAATTTGACACTTGGCAATTGTTTTGAGCTCTCAAGTAGATCATGATTAAGTTTTTTCATGTAGTTTAAACCTATTAGTGGAGAACTACCGTAGAGCTTGTTGAAATTGGTTTGCATGATTGGTCTCTCTTAAGGTCTAGATATTTTCTGGTAAAAGTGTTTGAGCAACAAGGAAGACAAGGTAGAGTATTATAATGCTTGCAATATGTTCTTATGTAAGTTTTGCTGTACCGGTTCATACTTGTGTTTGCTTCAAATAACCTTGCTAGCCCAAAGCCTTGTACTGAGAGGGAATGCTTCTCGTGCATCCAAAACCTTGAGCCAACCACTATGCCATTTGTGTCCACCATACCTACCTACTACATGGTATTTCTCCGCCATTCCAAAGTAAATTGCTTGAGTGCTACCTTTAAACAATTCAAAATTTATCACCTCTGATTTGTGTCAATGTTTAATAGCTCATGAGGAAGTATGTGGTGTTTATCTTTCAATCTTGTTGGGCAACTTTCACCAATGGACTAGTGGCTTCATCCGCTTATCCAATAATTTTGCAAAAAGAGCCGGCAACGGGGTTCCCAGCCTCCAATTAATCAACCTTCATTAATAATTCTCTTCACATGTTTTGCTCGATTCATCAGTAAGCAACTTAATTTTGCAAATAGACACTCCTTCATGGTATGTGAATGTTGGAAGGCACCCGAGGATTCGGTTAGCCATGGCTTGTGTAAGCAAAAGGTTGGGAGGAGTGTCAACCATAAATAAAAACTAAAATACATGTGTAAACAAAAGAGAAGAGGGATGATCTACCTTGCCGGTAGAGATAACGTCCTTCATGGGAGCCGCTCTTTGAAAGTCTGTTTGGCAAGGGGGTTAGAGTGCCCACTACCATTCGTTGACAACAACAAACACCTCTCAAAACTTTACTTTTATGCTCTCTTTATGTTTTCAAAACCAAAGCTCTAGCACAAATATAGCAATCAATGCTTCCCTCGCGAAGGGCCATTCTTTTACTTTATGTTGAGTCAGCTTTACCTACTTCCTTCCATCTTAGAAGCAAACACTTGTGTCAACTCGTGCATTGATTCTTACATACTTGCTTATTTGCACTTATTATATTACTTTATGTTGACAATTATCCATGAGATATGCATGTTGAAAGTTGAAAGCAACCGCTGAAACTTAAATCTTCCTTTGTGTTGCTTCGATGCCTTTACTTTGAATCTATTGCTTTATGAGTTAACTCTTGTGCAAGGCTTTTGATGCTTGTCTTGAAAGTACTCTTCATGAAAAGTTTTGCTATATGTTATCTATTTGTTAGCAACTATAGATTATTGCCTTGAGTCACTTCATTCATCTCATGTGCTTTGTAATAGTATGATCAAGGTTATGTAAGTAGCATGTCACTACAGAAATTATTCTTTTTATCGTTTACCTACTCGAGGACGAGTAGGAACTAAGCTTGGAGATGCCGATACGTCTCCAACGTATCCATAATTTCGATGTTCCATGCTTGTTTTATGACAATACTTACATGTTTTGCTTGCACTTTATGATGATTTTATGCGTTTTCCGGAACTAACCTATTAACAAGATGCCACAAGGCAGCTCTCGTTTTCTCGCTGTTTTTGGTTCCAGTAAAGGCTGTTCGGGCAATATTCTCGGAATTCGACGAAACGAAGACCAAACATCATAATTCACCGAGACGGACCAGGACACCGAAGGGGAGTCGAGGGGAGGCCTGGGGCCCCCACACCATAGGGCCGCGCGGGCCAGCCCCTGGCCGCGCCGGCCTATGGGGAGGGCACCCTGTTGCCCCTCCTGCGCCGCCTCTTCGCCTATATAAGCCCTTTCGACCTAAAAATGCGACACCAATTGACGAAACTCCGTAAAGACTCCGTGGGCGCCGCCACCATCGCGAAACTCCAATCCGGGGACGAAGTCTCTGTTCCGGCACCCGTCGGGACGGGGAAGTGCCCCTGAAGCCATCTCCATCAACGCCATCGCCTCCATCATGCTCCGTGAGTAGTTCCCCCATGGACTACGGGTTCTAGCTGTAGCTAGTTGGTATTTTCTCCCCATGTACTTCAATACAATGATCTCATGAGCTGCCTTACATGATTGAGATTCATCTCGATGTAATCGGTGTTGTGTTTGTCGGGATCCGATGGATTGTTACGTTATGATTGTCTATCTACAAAGTTTATGAAGTTATTGTTGCTGCAATCTTGTTGTGTTTAATGCTTGTCACTAGGGCCCGAGTGGCATGATCTTAGATTTAAGCTCTATACTTATTGCTTAGATTGTATCTACAAGTTGTATGCACATGTCGCTGTCCGGAACCAAAGGCCCCGAAGTGACGAAATCGGGACAACCGGAGGGGATGGTGGTGATGTGAGGATCACATGTTTTCACTGGAGTGTTAATGCTTTGCTCCGGTACTCTATTAAAAGGAGTTCCTTAATATCCAAGAGATTCCCTAGAGGCCCTGGCTGCCACCGGCCGGTAGGACAAAAGATGTTGTACAAGTTTCTCATTGCGAGCACGTATGACTATATATGGGAAACATGCCTACATGATTAATGATCTTGATATTCTGTCTTAATGCTATTTCAATCCTATCAATTGCCCGACCGTAATTTGTTCACCCAACACTTGTTATTGGAGAGTTGCCACTAGTGTAGATAGCCGGGAACCCCGGTCCATCTTTCATCATCATATACTCGCTTCTACATGACATTGGAAGTAGTATCAACTATTTTCTCGGTGCCATTGCTCTCGTGTTACTATTACCGTTGCCGTGTTACTCGTTACTACTGCTCTCATATCATCGCTACTTTCACATCACCCCCGTTACTAGTGCTTTTCCAGGTGCAGCTGAATTGATGACTCAGTTGTTAAGGCTTATAAGTATTCTTTACCTCCCCTTGTGTCAAATCAATAAATTTGGGTTTTACTTCCCTCGAAGACTGCCGCGATCCCCTATACTTGTGGGTTATCAGTGTACCTTACTAGTAATCGTTGTAGTGCCTTGGTATTTGATACTGGTTCGGTTACTCATATTTGTAACTCGAAACAGGAACTACGGAATAAACGAACACTAGCGAAGGATGAGGTGACGATGCGTGTTGGAAATGGCTCTAAAGTCGATGTGATCGCAGTCAGCACACTCCCCCTTCATCTACCATTTGGATTAGTTTTAAATCTAAATAATTGTTATTTGGTGCCAACGTTAAGCATGAACATTATATCTGGATCTTGTTTATTGCAAAACGGTTATTCATTCAAGTCTGAGAATAAAGATTGTTCAATTTTTATGAATAATATCTTTTATGGTCATGCGCCTGAGAAGAATGGTTTATTCTTGTAAAATCTCGATAGTAGTGATACATATTTTCATAACATTAATGCTAAACGATTAAAAATGAATGATAATTCTACATACACGTGGCACTGTCGTCTTGGTCATATTGGAGTGAAGCGCATGAAGAAACTCCATTCCGATGGACTTCTAGAATCACTTAATTTTGAATCGATCACTTGATAAACTAGAAGATACCCCGCGCGTTGCTGCGGAAATTTGTGGCGGGGTTTATAAGTCTTACGCAATGAAAAATGAAAATCCAACTTACAGGACATTAGTATGTCAAACGGCTCAAAGAGAGATTTGCATAATATAAGAAATAAAATAGTCAGAACATAATGGAAAAAAATGAGATTGGTACATATATTATTTTGTTAAACATGATACAATATCAATTAGAAATCAATGAACACAGCTGATACAAACATTTGTTCAAGGACCTCCATTGATTATTTTGCTTGATTACCAATCATATTACAAATATAAGAACGGGCAAGGAGAAGAAAACGTAGAACAGTGGATACGTCGTGAAAGCTGTTAAAGTTTACCTTTGAACTAATTTTTAGTTGAGCTTAAAAAACAACTAACATTATATCTACTCTGAATAGCTTACACAGGATAAGGTTTACCACTTGTTTGCTCCTCCAACTATAATGAATATTAATTGCCAAAAATATACAGATTTATGTATGGAACTTTTTTCACACATTGTTGGATCTGCTGCAAACTACATGAGGAAGCCACAAATGTCATATCAGCTGGATTAGCTGCACATGAAGCAAATATAGCACATTTTACAATAATTTCTTACAAAAGTAAATTAACATTAGATGACAAAACTATTAGAACATGTACCTACGTGGAAATATGATCAAAATATTAGAACATGTACCTTCGTTGCTAGAGGCCATGCATGGTAGATCTACATCAGACTTCGATAGACAAATATTTCGAGTGACATGCGGTCCATATATGCAATACCAATGTCCTGCAGCACTAACATTTCTGAAGACACACAAAAGAGCAAAAAACAGCGGTAATGCTCTGAACTTGCACAAATAGAGTTATTTCAGTAGCAGAATAAAGTCCTTGGCCAGTTTGTTTCTGTAGTGGCTGACGCCAAATAAAAAAAATTCGAACTTGCTTGCAGGTGCGTACGTGGAAGATACTTGAATTGTGTTTAACACGATACCTAGGTATAAAGAACAACTACAGTCTGTAGAACCTCAATCTACACATTCAACTACAGCTACAGAGTTTTCCAGTTCTCTAGCATATCTGTAAAAGGTTTGGGATACCAGATCTGGTAACTGATAAAAAAATATGCATGCCTTGTGATCTGTGATCTAGCTTGTAATCCATGGGGATGCAATGTACATCCGAAAATATCCTGATTATACGACGTAGAAAAAAAATAGGATGAGACATGCCTTGCTTATTTACTGCAATTGAATCTACCATGACCATCAATTTTAAGGAAGTAACCTTCCCGTTGGTGCTAGCTCGATTACTGAAAAAAGAATACAACTCTCTGCAACTAAAACTGAACCTTAGTTTCATATATGAATGTGTAAAGGTACATGGAACATACACACGAGACACATTGAAAAAACTAATCAACAGGCCAACTGCAGGGTGTTGTGGCGGTGGGGGAAAAGAACAGAGGGAGTCTGGGATCGTGAGGATCTGGACTAACCTGGTAGGGTGAGGGGAATCAAATGGGGCTCGTTGACAGCGAGGGCTCCTGCTTCCAAGATCCGTTCTACTCTGGCGATGTGCCCGGCCGACCAGGGCGTCCTATCCAATGTGTTGGCTTTCTGAAGGCAAAATCTGAACGATCGAAAATTAAGTTAATGGAAGAGATACATCTCAAAGAAGAGGTGGGGAAGAGGAGTGGATGACTCACCATTGGTGATTGAGATTTTGATAGGAGGAGGAGATCCACTATATAAGGGTTAGTCTTGAGTGAAGAAGATCAAGAGAAAGAGGAAACCATCAATGCCTACTGATCTATTCCGCGAGTTGAACCAAAGGAAGATGAAGCGGAAGGCTAGTGAATGCAGAAGACGAAGTGGAAGGCTGACTCTTCGTTTTTTGATAGCGAGCGATCAATGTGACATTCGTCTTCCAGCCCATGTAGGGGCACCTCGTTCAGCACACGAGAAGTGTGTGTAGAAGCCGAACAATCCAAAGTTAATAAAGAGCAGAACTAAGAGCTTAAACAGCAGAGCATGCATGTCATGCTTAGGTGGCAGATTTGATGTGGGAGACTATGATTGCTTAAGGTTGCTTGGTGAGGTTAAACATGATACAATATCAATTAGAAATCAATGAACACAGCTGATACAAACATTTGTTCAAGGACCTCCATTGATTATTTTGCTTGATTACCAATCATATTACAAATGTAAGAACGGGCAAGGAGAAGAAAACGTAGAACAGTGGATACGTCGTGAAAGCTGTTAAAGTTTACCTTTGAACTAATTTTTAGTTGAGCTTAAAAAACAACTAACATTATATCTACTCTGAATAGCTTACACAGGATAAGGTTTACCACTTGTTTGCTCCTCCAACTATAATGAATATTAATTGCCAAAAATATACAGATTTATGTATGGAACTTTTTTTTACACATTGTTGGATCTGCTGCAAACTACATGAGGAAGCCACAAATGTCATATCAGCTGGATTAGCTGCACATGAAGCAAATATAGCACATTTTACAATAATTTCTTACAAAAGTAAATTAACATTAGATGACAAAACTATTAGAACATGTACCTACGTGGAAATATGATCAAAATATTAGAACATGTACCTTCTGTTGCTAGAGGCCATGCATGGTAGATCTACATCAGACTTCGACAGACAAATATTTCGAGTGACATGCGGTCCATATATGCAATACCAATGTCCTGCAGCACTAACATTTCTGAAGACACACAAAAGAGCAAAAAACAGCGGTAATGCTCTGAACTTGCACAAATAGAGTTATTTCAGTAGCAGGAATAAAGTCCTTGGCCAGTTTGTTTCTGTAGTGGCTGACGCCAAATAAAAAAAATTCGAACTTGCTTGCAGGTGCGTACGTGGAAGATACTTGAATTGTGTTTAACACGATACCTAGGTATAAAGAACAACTACAGTCTGTAGAACCTCAATCTACACATTCAACTACAGCTACAGAGTTTTCCAGTTCTCTAGCATATCTGTAAAAGGTTTGGGATACCAGATCTGGTAACTGATAAAAAAAATATGCATGCCTTGTGATCTGTGATCCAGCTTGTAATCCATGGGGATGCAATGTACATCCGAAAATATCCTGATTATACAGACAGAAAAAAAATAGGATGAGACATGCCTTGCTTATTTACTGCAATTGAATCTACCATGACCATCAATTTTAAGGAAGTAACCTTCCTGTTGGTGCTAGCTCGATTACTGAAAAAAAGAATACAACTCTCTGCAACTAAAACTGAACCTTAGTTTCATATATGAATGTGTAAAGGTACATGGAACATACACACGAGACACATTGAAAAAACTAATCAACAGGCCAACTGCAGGGTGTTGTGGCGGTGGGGGAAAAGAACAGAGGGAGTCCGGGATCGTGAGGATCCGGACTAACCCGGTAGGGTGAGGGGAATCAAATGGGGCTCGTTGACGAGCGAGGGCTCCTGCTTCCAAGATCCGTTCTACTCTGGCGATGTGCCCGGCCGACCAGGGCGTCCTATCCAATGTGTTGGCTTTCTGAAGGCAAAATCTGAACGATCGAAAATTAAGTTAATGGAAGAGATACATCTCAAAGAGGAGGTGGGGAAGAGGAGCGGATGACTCACCATTGGTGATTGAGATTTTGATAGGAGGAGGAGATCCACTATATAAGGGTTAGTCTTGAGTGAAGAAGATCAAGAGAAAGAGGAAACCATCAATGCCTACTGATCTATTCCACGAGTTGAACCAAAGGAAGATGAAGCGGAAGGCTAGTGAATGCAGAAGACGAAGTGGAAGGCTGACTCTTCGTTTTTTGATAGCGAGCGATCAATGTGACATTCGTCTTCCAACCCATGTAGGGGCACCTCGTTCAGCACACGAGAAGTGTGTGTAGAAGCCGAACAATCCAAAGTTAATAAAGAGCAGAACTAAGAGCTTAAACAGCAGAGCATGCATGTCATGCTTAGGTGGCAGATTTGCATGATGTGGCAGACTATGATTGCTTAAGGTTGCTTGGTGAGGTGGATAGGCTGCATGTGAAGAGAAATGGGATCACCTATTAAGAATAGAAAGATGCGAAGATGGTCTAATGGAAAAAATGACTAAGACTCTATTCTATGCTATAATGGAGCGAGCTACAGACTTATTGGAAATAATACATACCGATGTGTGCGGACCAATGAGTGTAGCATCGCCCGGTGGTTATCGTTATGTTCTTACTTTCACTGATGATTTTAGTAGATATGGGTGATACGTTGCAAACGTATCTATAATTTTTGATGCTCCATGCTTGTTTTACAATAATTTCTATATGTTTTGCTACACTTCCTGCCACTTTTATGCATTTTTCGGAACTAACCTATTGACAAGATGTCACAGTGACAGTTTCTGTTTTTTTTGCTGTTTTTGTATTTCATAAAAGTTGTACAGGAAATATTTTCAGAATTGAAAAAAAAAACAAAAGCCGAAGTGCCTATTATATCGAAATGAAGACGGAGTCTAGAGGAGAGTCGGAGAGGCGCCAGGAGGCGGCCTCACCTGCCCTAGGCGCGAGCCCCCTGGCCACGCCTAGGGGTGGTGTGCCCCCCCCCCCCCCGCACCCCACCAACCTCTCTCCTCCGCCTATTTATTCACGATCTCGGGAAAAACCTAAATACCAGATCCCCCATCCACGAAAAGTTTCGTCGCTGTCGCCATTGTCCAGACAAGTTTCCGAAGTCATAAGTTCCTATTCCGGCACCCTGCCGGAACGGGGATTGACCCCCGAAGCTATCTCCATCAACTCCACCGCCTCCACTTCGTCTCCATGATGGTTCATGAGTAGTTCCCCATTGGACTACGGGTTCTTGGCTATAGCTAGTTGGTACTCTCTCTCCCATGTACTTCAATACAATGATCTTATGAGCTGCTTTACATGATTGAGATCCATATGATGTAATTGGTGTTGTGTTTGTTCGGATCCGATGAATTATGAATTGTGATCAAAGTGTTCATCATATTATCATACTACTGTTATTAAAGATCTTGCTTGCTCTCCGGTACTTGTGATTACCCTGATCAAGTAGTTGCCTGTATCTCCAAGAGGGATTATTTATGCTCGATAGTAGGTTCATGCCTCTAGTAATCTGGAAGAGTGACAATAACTTCTAAGATTGTAGATGTGTTGTTGCTACTAGGGAGAAAACAACAATGCTTTATGACATAGGTGTGCCTAATGGGCATGTCGAATAAAGTACCCTGGTCATATGAAGAGGACGTGGAGCCCATGTACCCGAAGTTTTGGAGGCCCAGAAGCCCAGAGTTCTCCGTATAAGGAAAGTAGAGTTCTATTAGGAATTTTGTATCAACATAGAAAAGGCCCAATGCACCTCAGGTAGTTTGTAACTTGTACGACACTAAAAGCCTCGGCTCCACCTCCTATATAAAGGGGAGCCGAGGGAGAAACAAGGGATTGAATCTTTTGCCTACAACACCACCGTAACTTTGAGTCGAGCACCTTTTCGGCTGAACCTTCGAGATCTACTTGCCCTCTACTTCTTACAAAACCCTAAGTCTACAATCTGTAGGCATTGACAAGTTAATCCCTTATCAATTGGCGCCATCTGTGGGGATTAGAGGCGTCAAGGTCCTGATCTCGATGGCATCATCAAAATCGTCGTCAGCAGCAAGCAACATCATGGAAGGAGGTAAACGAGCGCAACCCGATCTCATCGATTTTGTTCCTCACGATCCTGCTTGTCTGCATGCATATGCCCATCTGGAGAGCTCAACGGAGATGATGTTCTGAAGATTTCGTTTCCTCGTCGGGAAGGAAGGATCACATCATCTTTCGGCACCGATTTTTTCGGGGCCATTTGCGGCCAATTCCAACCTCTCAGAATCGTCGGCAACATCTGTTGAATCAGACGATGAAGTTTCACAGCCACACTGCAACAAGCCTGCCCACGGCATGGCACTCGAGGATCTGCTCGGCGGCATGACCTTCGGGTCGTTCACAGAAACCGATCTATCTCAAGATAGTGACACGGAGAGCTTCGATAGCTTCGACTCCGCCTACACCAACAACTCCATCGGCAGCAAGGTCTTCACTGATCCCTCTGACGGTGTCACCTACCCTGAGTTCGAAGGAAGTGTAACACATCAAATTTGCGTCATCACGGGAGCAAATCGTGAAGCTGATGAGGAATCTGAGTCTTTCGATGAATTGGGCAACCCTTACATCGATCTCGCAGATCTCACGCGCGGAACAGGAAGAAAATACATCGGACCTGAACCACGAGAAAAAGTGAGCCTGCCGCAGGAAGCATGGGACAGAGCGACAAGGGCTATGGACTGCACAGAGCCAATGACCACGCAAGTTTCACTGGCAGCACTTCAGGCGTATCAATATAAAATCGCTCGCTCCAGATGTGGGTTAGAAAAACTTCGGCAAACACTTGATGCAAGAAAAGCAGTGATAGATGCGTCCAGCGAGCGCAGAAACAACCTGAGCCGGCATTTAGGAAGTTCTGCAAATAATGATGGAGGCCATCGGGGAAGAGCAAGGTCGAGATTGGCAGGTATACCCGAAGGAGAACGGGGCAACCTAATCCAAAACCTCGACATGTCTTTTATGTCAATAGACACGAGAGAAAACATAATACCAAAAACGCCAGAGGCAGGATATATGGCGGCACATGCTTTCATGATGGCATCCAAACCCCAACCAGGAGACCCTCGATCATCATTGTACCAGATGGCTATGGCAGGAGTCGGTGTTATGGGTGCATTCAAACTGAAGACGTTCTACTATGTCATGTTCCATGAATCTCATGTGCGAGGCATATGGATATCCGTTGCAGAGGGGTCTAGGAAGTGGTGCATATATGCGGAAGTAAGGATACGTTTCTCTTTGTTTGACAGCAACATGTCTAGAAGGAATTAAGGTGGCAGTCTAGCGGACGTGACATCACATCATGGTTGATGTTTGGTGGTGATTCTTTAGTACCGGGACTAGATGTTTGGGGTGAAAACCCTTTGTATGACGTTCGTGCATCATACCTGTCAATCCCGGTGTTTCGTTATCATTATCTTGCTCAAAGCATTGCATGAAATTTGCCCTAGTCATGCTATCGAGGGTGAAAATTCATAATCTAGTCCTTGACGGTGACCGCGACACGGTGTGTGTTGTTACCTTTATTTCTTGATGGTTTCGCTTTTGGAGAACCTTCTCATGGCCCATGTGTTCTAAGGACAATGGCTGATGTCGTTTTTAGGTAATGTCATCTTTGATCTTGGTTTTTTTTCTTTTATATTTAATAATTTAGTAGTGTGCATCCTCGATGTTTTAAATTTCTCGTGACATTGAGTTGTTGCGGAAATCAGGCGTACGCGGTATGTTCTGGATACTAATATAATACTATTTTTGAAAAAAATGTGATGAGATCAAGAGCGATTAGAAATATTTTTCTAACACATTAGCAACCCGTAGATGCATCGTGTGATAAAAAAAAACTAAGAACAATTTACTATGCACATCGGCAGACTAATGGACGGCAAAAGCATACAAGTTCCACAAACCTGTTTGGGCCAAACTTTCATGTAAAACGTACGGCTTTTATATGGTGCCCCTAGACATATACCCTTTTAAAAAGCTTCTATAAGTTGTATCATTGCTACGGGACACCAGTGTTTTCTAGCATTTGTCAAAACATACTAACCGATTATGCAATTCCGTGGCTCATTTGTCAGAACACACCACCTAGCTTAAAATAGAAAGTTATGTATTTTATCTTTAAAACCAGTTATCTCAGACAAAAGTGCAGAAGTTTCCATTTTTAATCAGGTAGTGTGTTCTGCCAAATATGTCACAAAATTGTAATGGTATCTGAAGTCTGGTTCAATAGCGATAAATGGTATCTGAAGTTTCCATTTTGCAAATGCTACTTCCTGTGTAACAACAATTTATATTCTGCCTTTGCCAATGAAGTCTAGTTCAATAGCGATAAATGCAGTTCCAACTTCACGAATGTAGTTTTTATTTGGTCACATAACTAATTTGAAAATTATGGATGTATTTTTATTAGATTCCAGATGTAATTTTAAAATCATGGATACATTTTTTCTTTCTATTAGGGATACAATTTATGGACCTTAGATGTATTTTTATTATATTGCAAATGTAATTTTAAAATCATGGATATATTTTTCGTTCTATTAGGGATGCAATTTTTGGACCTTAGATGTATTTCCATAGGTTACATATGTAACTTTCTCTCTTTCAGAGCATAGTTTAATCACAGATCTTAACTATCAAATGTACATTGGGATGTAACTTTTAGTACTTTTCTCAATTCATAGGATGCATTTTTTTTACTGTTCTTACATTCTCTCGGTACATGGGAACCACTGGTGTCTTCCGATTTTGATATGCTGGCACTATGTTCTTCTAATTCATCTGGGAGCTTTTTTTAGTGGTTTTGCGCGTGTGTGGTGTTTGTGAAGTCTAAATCTAATAGAGTCATTTTTTCGGATGACTTTTATATCGTTCATAAAAAATCTGGATTAATTTTTACATGGAAGAGGCAGTCATTCACATGTGCATTTTTTTGAAGCCTCGACATTCTCACGTGGCGACGAAGTCCAGAGGTCACCCGCGAAGGGACGGCGCATGGCGGGGTGGGACCAGGAATTTCCTATTTCAGCGGACACAGTCTAGAAACATGATTATTATTTCGTGATTGCTCTGGTGTCCCCCCCCCTTCAGCTCCATGGTTCCAAAAAATTGGAGCCGCTCCAGGTTTTTTGTTTTGATCCGTGGAGTTGCTTCAGCTTTTAGTACAAATACGTGTAGTTGCTTCAATTTTTGGTACAAATACGTGAAGTTGGTTCCGCAGAACACAAAAACATGGATTTGTTGTTTATTTACGTCCCACTGCCACCGATAAGTGACCAAAATGTTACGCACGTTTTATCTTTCTCTCCCTCATCTCTTAGGCATGTTTCCCAATGCCCTAGACTCTTCCCGATTTAACTTTACCGCAGCGTGATTCACGCCTGCCGCCACCGAATCGAGGCCGCCGACAAACGAATGAACTTACCTTCAGCCGGAGTCAAACTTATCTGAATCATTCTTGCTGCTGCGCAAATCGAGTTGTATCTTGTTGCCGCCGCCGTTAGAAACTTGTTGTGACCGCCTCAACCAACTTCGTCGTGGGTGACGCGGCGCGCGACGTAGTGGCGGTGACAACAAGCTCTTGGCGGTGGCGGCTGCGAGCTACAACTCGATTTGCGCAGCGGCGAGAACGAATCAGACAAGTTTAACTTCAGCTGAAGGTACGTCGACTCGTTCGCCGGAGTCCATGATTCAGTAGCGACAGATGTAAATCACGTTGCGATGAAATCAAATTAGTAGCAGTCGGATGTAAATTACGGCGCTCCGTATTTTTTTATGTTTGTGTACCAAAAGCTAGAGCAGCTTGCAGTTAACTTTTCAAATCTGTCTCCTCTCTTGAGCGCGTTTCAAGATTTCTAATTACCCGGTGTTTGGAAACGTCACGGTAGTGCCGTGTGGTTCAGCGCCGCCGCCATAGCCATCCTCACCGTCGTGGCCAGGCCAACTCCACCGCCAGGAAATACTTCGCCACGGGCCAGATGGACTTCCAGCCAAAGATTTAAGCGATCACGCGGTGCGTCTCAATGTGCTCTGCATTTTTATATTTCACGAATCCAACTTCACGTAATTATACCAACAGCTGGAGCAGCTCCAACTTCTCAGAACCGTGGAGGTAAGGGGGGACACCGGAGCACACCCCTTATTATTTACTATTTCTGGATGGGGCACTGCGAAAGACAATCCCGTGCCCGCGCACTGTGTAGCATAGCCCATTTATAAATTACATTTGTTGTTGATCCACTGCCTTTGCCAAGTACAACTCGTTCACTGTCATCTGAATGCTGTCCTCACATCTTCTTAGTTTATATATGCGCCACCTTCCCATCCAGATTGCTCATGTGTTCTTTGTATAACTCTTTAGCAGCAGTAGAAACAAAGCAAGTAAGCCTAGCAGAAAGAAAGGAGGCAGTGTAGAAAAAATACGGGCTTGGCCAGGCGTATTGTGTTCCTCATCCTGATTGTGAGCCGCCTACTTGTTTTACATATAGGCAATATACAAATACGGGCTTGGCCAGGCGTATTGTTCCTATGTTGATCTATGTGTGTGGGTGGAGTTGTATCGAACCTTGATTCCCATGTGTGGCTTTATATATAAAGCTAGACCGAAGGGCCTTCTATTTTTTAAAAAATATATATATAGGCAATAGGCATGGAGCCTCGTAACACGGACATCGTGCAAGCTAGCGGTTTAGTTTCCTTCGCATACTCTTGACATTTTCACCGACTAGTTACACTAGATGGGTTGATGCTTGCAGCGATGTTGGAATGGGCGGCACCGGAAATGTGAGTGAAACGAAAGAGTCGAGAAGACTAACGTGAGCTTACCATGCTTCACGAGTCCACAACTCCATAAGAGACAACGATACATGCATGCATAGATTAGCAGCCACTCCTCGCACCGTGCGGCCGTGAGGAACTGGTACTAGATTCAAAACTTGGTGTTCTACGCTACATCAAATTATGTAATTGAGATTTTTATTTCCAAATAAATATATACATTATGTGCAAGGAAATAATTCAGTACTACTTCCATTCCAAATGCTATGCTAAACAGAAAATCATATGTGCGAGAGACATGATTAATAATCTCTATTTTTATGGAGCAATGATTATATTTCATTTACACATATCCATACTTCTTGTAAATGAAAAGAGCTGTTTTACGGTTATTGACATGGAACTTTGGTTCCGTCTAATTCCGTTGAGTCTGATTTTTCCTGACCGTTAATTATAACAATAGGTAACATTTATGTAACGTTTATAATATGCTTCCGTCTGGTTTAGGCGTCCCGCGTTCTTAGAAAAGTGTGGGCCCCCCACCATACCTTATCTATCCGTCCGGTCCTTCTACTAGTATCTTTTTCCTTTTTTATTTTTCTAGTTGCAAAAATGCAAATCAATCCTACCCATCGTCTTCTTCCATAAAAAAGGTATACTGCCATGAAGAGAGCTCATGCCGTGCCTCGCCCAGCGTCCCAGTAACACGTCGCCTCTGCGCCAGGCATGCGCAGCCTCCTCCACGCAGCCGGCCCAAATCCCGCCCCTCTTCTAGACCAGCAGCGAGAATTCCACTTCCTCCTTTTCTCCGATGAGATTATGAGGAGCGATTTAAGGTCTCTCTAACGATGGCTGCTGCTGCAGCAGCATACGGAGTAGCACACTGCACCTCGTTGTTCCCTGCAGCCGGCCGGCCAGGTTGAGAAGGGACAACATGATGGAGCCCCTCACCAAAGTTGCTTGTTGCTGCAAGGCTGCCGTCGCCTCTACGGAAGACTGATGCAAGCGCCTGTTGATGCTTCTACAAAGATGACCGCAGCGAGCTACAAAGGTCGGCAACCAATTCTACAAAGCCACAGCCGCTTGTCACCGTCGTTACCGTCGCTGTAAACGCCTGCCGCCGCTGCTACAAAAGCTAGCCGTAGGTGCTTCAAGGTCGGCGGCCGCGGGTCACCATCGTTGACGCTCTGCAAACTCCGGCCCCGCCGCGACAAAAACTGGCCGTAGGTGCTGCAAGGTCTGCTGCTGCTCGTTTGCTGCAAACGAAGGGACACTGCTACAAACGACGACCACCGTCCCTATGGCTCCTTGGTGCTGCAAGGGCAGGCTGAACAGCCGGCCGCTGCTGACGACAGTGTTGCGACCGATGAGCGTCGATGGCGGTGTTGCATTGCCGGTGCCCAGAGCTTCTGCTCACGCTGGGAGAGGTGAGCAGTGGAGTTGAAAGTCCAGGGGAATTTTTCTGGAGACGAGGCCGTGTGGTTCGTCCAGCAGAGTACGGCCGAGACGAGGAGAGAATGAGCGAGACGATGAGGTGTCGTGACTTTAACGGGTTTTGTCCAATGGAAAGGACACTTGTTTTGTAATTTTTTGTAAAATATGTTAGAGCTATCGGTCCCACGTGATTTTTGGTTCCTATCCTACATTTTTTGTTCCGTTAGTTTGGTTCCATCTATTTACTGCCGTCAGGTGAGGGTGGATTGACGGTTCTTAAAAATATCAATCACTGTAAAACTTGTAAAATGAAAAACCCATTAACTGCCATTACGATAGTCTGTCTTCATGAAACTATGCTCGTCATAGTTTTCTTTAGGACGTTGATATCAACTTATCTACAACATGTAACATCAATTAGGTGGACCGCTAAATCTCACGAACTTTAGCTAGTAAACTACAGTGCTAAATCTCTCACCGGTTAAATTTAGACTTTTATGAAAAAAACAAATCGTAAAGACAATCCACTTTACCGGGTAGCATATTTTTCTAGTTTAATGACCATACATGTTGCTAGAGCATACATGAAAAACCAAATCGTAAGTGATATTAAATCGATACAAATAGTTATTTGAAGTTCTATATTTGGTACAGTGTTTTATAGGGTGTTGGTAGAGCATTATGCGAGCTTAGCACTCATGTTGGTCATATTGTAGTAGATGTATGCATATAAAATATCCAATATGTTATGGTCAATTTATAATTATGGAAGATCCAAGAAACGACGAAATGATTTGAGGTGACTTTTTCCAATGGAATGGTAAATCAAAATTGTTATTGAAGTGAAATAGAGCATAATTTATCATCGTTAAAAGGTTAGCCAACTAAACAAAGACATTTCTCATTTTAATTTATGCATATCTTCTTTCTCGTCTTCATTTCCTCTATTCTAACATACATGGCATTCTTTACGGATTTTTGACATGAACTGTTCCATGGCCACAATTTGACCATTATTTTGCACATGTATGTTGCTAAAAAAAAAGAAAATATTTGCAAAAATAGTAGGGTTTTTTGTTCTCGTGCCCCTGCTTCGTTAGTAGTACCCAGTTTTCCCCAGCCTCTTAACTTTTCCTCAGTTTTCCCCTCCCTCTAGTTTGAAACCAATCGCAGACGCTCGGACGGGAGGGTTGCCGTCAGGTCAGAGGCCTTACCGTTACCGTTAATCTGACGGGTGGGGCTGCACAGAGGGCAGTTGCTCTTTGACCGTGTCGTGCTGACGGGTAGCCATCCATCTGTCCCTGACGCGTGGGCTGTTTTATTTCCTGATTGTATACGCGGTGCTGCCAATGATAAATGGGGCCGCTCTATAGGGCTGCGGCAGCCAATGACCAGTGGGGCCGTCTATTTTTCAGGAAAAGACATATATTACCGCTCTGTGGGGCTGCCGCAGCTAATGACCAGTGGGGATCATCTATTTTTCAGGAAAAGACATATATTGCCGCTTTGTGGGGCTGCCGCAACCAATGACCAGTGGGGTCGTCTATTTAGTTAGAGAAAATCATATATTCCCGCTCTGTGAGGCCTCCGCAACCAATGACCGCTAGGGTAGTCTATTTATTTAGAGAATATCATATAGAACCGCTCTATGGGGTCGCCTCAGCCAATGGCAGGTGACTATTTTTGCAGCTTAATCTAAAGTGAATCTTATGCTAAACATGGTGCATCCCGACGGTGACCTAGCAGTGGCGGCGAGCATAGCCGTTCTGACCATGCCGATATCGGCATCGGCATCAGCATCGTTTGGAGGCTGTGATGCTCGAATCATGGTGGAAATTGCGATATTATATTTTAGGGTATAATATATAGAAAATAGCTAGATCTCTAAATCGATGCATATGAAGCTACATATATATTTTTGGTCATAATCCCCTTATCTAAAGGGGATGGATGCATGGCTTCACGTCGTCGTTGCTTTCATCGTCAGTATCTTCGTCGTCCGAGTAGTAGTACTTTCTGCACATTGTTCCGTCGAACATCTTCACTGTGAGCACATCATCGCCTTCATATTTGAAATGTACGAAGCAGCCGAAAACCACACCGTGCGCGATGGGGAAATTCTCCCAGCCCTTATCGAGGTACATCCGGCCTTGTCCGTCAAATAGGACCTCCACGGTCCAGAGACGAGGACCGCAGTCAGCTGCTCGCAGATACACCTTAGCTGGCTCCTGGCCATCAAGATAGTCCGCAAACTTTTTTGGGAGTGCCTGCAAAGAGATCGAGCGCCGATCGTTTGAAATTAAAGGTTTTTTAGAACATGCCCATAATTAATCCCATCATATATGTGGGAACGCGTACGTACCTTCTTGACCAAAGGGTCTTCATAGATGATGATGAAGAACTCCTCTATGATCAATCGCAGTGTTGATGGTGGTGGTGGCAATGATGATGATCCACCACCCCGGCCGCCCCTTCCGCCTTCCCCTTCCCCTTCCGATCGGCGTCCGAGACGTGGAAGCCATGTCAATGGATCAATTGTATGTGAATGAAGAAGAGAGAGGCAGAACCTATTGACACAAGAGATGGCCGTTGTGGGTGTTTATAATGGAGAGATGACCATTGTAGGGCTTTACGCAATAAATTAAGGAGGAGGTGAACGTTGTGGGGTTTACACAATAAATTAAGGAGGAGATGACCGTTGTGGGCGTATATATCTCAACAAAAAAGTAATGCGGACTATCTTGACGGAAATAAAACTTCGTGATATAGTTTATCATTTTACCGTGAAAAGTAATGCCTGAAAGAAATGGTAATTCGTGATAGTTTATCATTTTTAACGTGACTTTTAATTGACTCGAATTCAGTACAACTTTATATTAAATTTGAGTCAATTAAATAAGACCGGAGGGATGGCTACAAGAAATCGGTGATGGTTTATCATTTTTTGCGTGGAAAGTAATGGCTACAAGAAATGGGTGATGGTTTATCATTTTTAGCGTGGAAATTAATGGCTACAACAAATCGGTGATGGTTTATCATTTTTTGCGTGAAAAGTAATGGCTACAACAAATCGGTTATGGGTTATTATTTTTTGCGTGAAAAGTAATGACTACAACAAATCAGTGATGGTTTATCATTTTTTGCGTGAAAAATAATGCCTACAAGAGTTTATAATTTAGGTCATGAAAAGTAATGCAGAAAACCAAACTTTAGCGTACTGGGTAACCGCCGGCAGAGAGATAGAGGGTGGTGGCCCCGACCAGAGAGAGAGATAGGGGTTTTCCTGCCCGTTAGATCATACGATCAACGGTCGGCGGGCACGATCCGCGTGACATGGGCTAGACCAATCAGGGCAATGTTGGGCGTCTGTGAGAATTTGTGAAGGAAGAGGGTAAAACTGAGTAGTATCAAGAAACCAAGGGCAAGTGAGTAGTAAACAGACTAAGGGATTAAAATATGAGATTTAAAAAATAGAAAATGTGTGTTTTGTACAATGAAACCCATCTTGGGCTACCTCAAACTATTTGCGATACAAATATACATTAGTGTGAAAATTATGGCCTCATTCTGACAAACTATATTTTGGGAAAAGCTGTGTTGGGTAGAGCTTATTGTGGAAAACCATGTACCTTCATAGCTACTAGGTGATTTAAGAAGTGGCAATTTGTGGTAAAACTTGATTTATCTATGATTGTTATGATTCCCAACGTGGCAGGTCGCGTAAGAAGACTCCATGAGTAAGTGCCACTCTTTTTTGGATTTTTTTGCACACTAAATGACTCATTTAACTAGTTAATCCCATTTGTTGACTCTATGTTGACCAGCCACTTGAGGGTAAAACTGAGTATATTGCACTAGCCAGTATTAGCACTCAAGGGGAAAACTGAGCATACAAAAAATGCTAGTATATGACTCGAGGGTATACCTGAGTATGTCTAAATTTCTAGGGTTAGACTCGAGGACGCGTGTTGCGGTGCAGAAGTGGAAGACGTGCAATTGTTGACGCGTGTCGCGGTGCAGACGTGCAATAGTGGACGCGTAGGACGCGGGTCGCATTTAGGACGCGTAGGCCCCTCTCTCCCTCCCTCTGCACACAGTATGTCTCATTCTCGCTCACGCACGAAACCACGCCTCTCACGTCCCATCAACTTCTCCAAATCGAAGGAAAAAACCCCAACCGTCATACGCGCGATCCCCTGCCGGCGATGGAGAAGAAGAACTCGCCGGCGGCCATCGCCTCTGAGCCCGTCGCCTCCGAGTCCGTCGCATCCGAACCTGTCGCCGCCGAGCCCGTCGCCGCCGAGCCCGTCGCCTCCGAGCCCGTCGCATCCGAGCCAGTCGCCGCCGAGCCCGTTGCCTCCAAGGGCGGCGCATCCAAGCGCGGCGCCTCCGTGAACTGGGTCTCTCTCATGGCTGACGGACCACTTCACAAGATCGGCGAATGCTTACTGGCGAACGAGGAGCACGTGGACACCTACTCTGCTATGAGGCAAGTCTGTAGAAATTGGCGCTCAGGTTTATCTGAGCCCGACGTGCACCTGCACGAATGGATCATGGTAGACCACGCCCTTCCACGCGCCGCTGAGTTCACCTTCCTCCAACTCGGCACATCCCGCTACGTCACCATAGATCTATCGGAAGTTCATGCAAGATTCAAATTCCTCCGTATCTATAGGGTTAATCTATTTTTATTTTCAATCTTAAACATCTTAGTGCTGAATGTTATCTTCATCAATATATTTTAGTTACTATTTCGTCGGCTTTTGCCGTGGCGTCATCGTGCTTGCCCAGAAGAACCAGCCGCATAAGATACGGCTTCTGAACCCACTCACAAAGACATCGAACACTATGTTTGAGGCACAGATGTCATCTATGTTTCTGGATCCAGTCGCTGTAATGAAATCCCCGACTATGGTCTTCGTTTCCGCACATTACCCGGAGGGAATTGCTTGGGTCAATAAGAGCACTCCAACTAAGGATATACATGAAGATTGGGGAGAAGGAGAATTTTCGATCGAGCACCATTCTCTGCGTTGCATTACCCCGTTCAATGGTGAATTGTATGCAATAGCTGTGGACAATTTTGAGTTCGGAAAATTAGTGTGCACCAATGTACAGTTGGAGCAGCGCGGGAGCAATGTCAAGATGGAGACACTAATTTCATTTCCAGAACTTGGAAATGTCAAGTTCTACCTTGTGAAGTCGGATGGTGATCTGCTGCTTGTGTTGTTGGACAACATGCTTTTGGAGAACCAACGATTGGTGTACCGTGTGAATACTCAGAGCCGCTCTCTCCATGCGGTCAGTAACATTGGCAGTCATGCTTTCTTCGTGCATTATATCCGGTGTATCTCCGACGACACCAGAGTGCACCCGACACTTCGACCTGGCATCTACTACGCGGATTTGGGTTATAGCAGAGAGTACTTTCATGATACAAATGCATGTGATGAGTGGCCACTACGTGTGGATAAAATAGGAAACTACGGTCTGAGAAGTGAACAAAGGCCATACCGTTTGGAGGATGTATTGGCTGCACACTGCAGACGGAAGGAGTTCAATGAATATTTCCTCGGGATAATGCACGAATGGAGTGAAGAAAAAATATATGAGGAATGAAGAACAAATTCATTCATCCTGGGGTATCCTAATCTTCATGTTGGCCATACATTGCGTGCGTCTTGTATTTTTTTCCAGCTTAGTTTGTCGTGAACATTAACAACGTTATTGAGTGCTTTTGGCTGCTGTATGCAATATATGTATTATACTTAGTTTTCTGATTATGCTGCTGTGAATTTATCATATACTAGCTTCTAGATTTTGCTACTAGATTTGCTGCCATATTGGGCAAAAAACGAGGGTCAGAAGGCATAAATAATTGAAGAAAGACAGAAATAGAAACTTCTCTAGATTTGATACTAATTTGGTGAAAAAGACAGAGAGAGAAAGAGGGGAAAAGGTGCTCTTAAAAATGCCAATTTGGGTCGAGAGAGACAAAACCCAGCTCTCACGTACAACCAAACACGGTCTCGTCCTGTCCCACGCGGTCCCTTCCTACCAGCCCCACACGACGCGGCCCCACAAACGACGTGGCCCCACACGTCAACACGGAACGTTCAACTAAACGGATTCTTTCCGTCCGAGCTCCTTCTGCGGGTTTCAGACAAAGGCTTGGGGAAAACTGAGGAAAAACTAAGGGGCTGGGAAAAACTGAGTACAACTAAGAAACTGAGGGCACGAAAATAGAAATCCCAAAATAGTATATTCTTTTCTTCTAGACTGTTTGATTATATATTTTATATCGACAATAATTGGGGTAGAGGCTTGCTGCAAGCTTTCTAGAATGCCATTTATTTTCTACTCTCAGTCAAGTTGTTACTCTCGCTCACATATTTTTTTCGTGTCATGTATTATAAATTAATACAGGTAAGAAAATTATTTTACCATGAGATAGCAATGACCTCCTAATAAATTTGAGGTGATTATAAATCACAAAAATTGACACAAAATGATGTTAATTACATGCAGACTCGAAGGGGCATTGTTTCTTCTCTTTGGCCTGTTGGCCATATGTTATGCCACATCTAATGCCCAGCTCACACAACTTATCACTTCTGGCCTCCTCTGATAAATAAGAAATTCACCGGTAGCATGGAGTGATTTAGGCTGAGCTAGCAGGTAAGGTTATAATGAAGCTGACTTAGGCTCAGGATACAAGGATTGTGCATTTTAAGATAACAAGCCAAGAAGAGGATGCATCACCATCTTCATCATATGGCGCTCTGGTTGAGGAAAATGGTGGCGGTTTGACTGAATGTTGAGGATGAGAGTGAGTGTGACATAGTGAGATCGAGAAAGAATTTGAGTTTTGCCTCATACGATATAGTAACATGGATATGTCCAGCCTAATGAGATTTAACAATTACAATTACCACTTGTTGTGACATGGACTCTATGTGATCCAAACTAATTATCGAAAATTTAGGAAAACTGTTGTATAAATTTTATCTAGGTTCATTGAACCAGTAACAACTAATTTAAATCAGTGGTAGTACTTATGATCTCTAGTTATATCGTATCCATTAATTACATATCTTGTATTTCATACTTTTTGTGTGACATCGATTAGTTGTATCGGTAGATATACATCACATGTCCAGATCAATTGTCAAAATCAAATGTTTGTTATCTATCTTCAAATTTGGATCGATTGGTAAAGGAGTGGCGCGCCTGCAGATTGGGTAAGCTTAACATTTTTTAATACTTCCTCCGTTTTATTTACTTCACTTTCTAGGATTAGCCAAAGTTAAAATTTGTCAAATTTAAATGAAAAATATAGGAGAAATATCGAAATCCATAATACCATATGCACAGAACATTGAAATATACTTTTTGATGGTTCTACTACTATAGTTTTTTACATTGTAGATGTTGAATTTTTTTTCTAAATATTTAATCAAATTTTATAAAATTTGACTTTTACTAACCCAGGACGCAAAGTAGGAAAATAACAACATTTTTTTTTTATTTTGAGAGCAATAGATAGATGTAAGGGTGGTATGAATATTCCCTCTAAAAAAGTACACTTAATGATAAGGGGTGGCCCGATCTTCTCAGTAAGCAACGGTGGTGATGATGATCACGGGATGATGGCAGCGGAGAAACACGACGATGTAGTGGATGATAACTTGTATGACGCAACGAGATCTCTCGATTGGTCCCTGTCGCCAGATGCAACAGCTCTCAACCCTGCAAGATATTCGCAACTCCACACACTTGCGCACGTAGCCGCCGACCACGAAGCGGTAAGTTGCAACCGTCTAATTCCCAATGGAACAGCGAGATCACACAAGACTTAAACAGGATCTACACAATATCCAAGCAATATGGTGTAGGGAATTCAATAGTTTTGCAGAGCAAACAACTAAGAACTAGGGTTTATCTTAAACGTGGTCTAAAGCAACTAGGGGGCGTCCCGGGCACTTATATAGGTGTCCGGGACGAGTTCTGGTCGAAAAGACACAAAAATAACCGACCCGGAATAGATCCGGTCGAGACGGACTCGGACTGGTCCGGTGCGGGATCCGGTCGACCGGGCTGTGGACCGGGCTGTCCGGTCCGTGGTCCGGTCGTACCGGGTTCCGGACCGGCCGGTCCGGTTGGTGGTCCGGTCAACCGGTCGGAAACCGGGAAGCCGCGAGCTTCCGGTCCGGCCCCGGTACGATAAATCTCCTCCGGTTGGTGGCCGGTTTACGACCGGTCGACCGGGCCGAGGACCGGGCTGGCCGGTCCGGGGGCCGGTCGGACCGGGTTCCGGACCGGCCCGGACTTCTTCTTCTCCTCTCGCGCATTCCTCCCGCTCCTCCCTCGCGCGTCCATGAGATATCTTCATGTCCAGCTCCATGTCCAGCTTCACGGCCTTCTTGACGTCCAGCTGCTCCTCTCCTCGTGCGATGCATGTCTCCTCTTGATACCTGTTGTTTAAGTAGCTTCGCACGAGCTCTTGTAATTGGTCCAATCCGAACTTCATTGGACTTGAGCTTCACAGCAGGTTCATCTTCATTTGCTAATGACGGAGGTAGTAGTGAGGTAGGGATGTCCTCATCATCTCCCCCCTTCAAAAGGCGTCGACCCCGACGCTCCAAGGTCTTCTCCGTCATATGGTGTCAAATCAGCAACATTGAAAGAATTACCGACACCAAACTCATCAACTGGAAGATCTATCGAGTATGCATTATCATTGATCTTGGCAAGCACTTTGTAAGGACCAGCACCACGAGGCTTCAACTTAGACTTCCGTAGCTTCGGGAACCTATCCTTGCGAAAATGTACCCAGACCATATCACCAGGCTGGAACAACATCTCTTTGCGCTTCTTGTTCATCCTTGCAGCATTGCTCTTGCCTTTCTTCTCGATCAACTCTTTAGTCTTCACATGGATCTTACGCACAAAATCTGCCCTCTTGGATGCCTCCATATTAACTCTCTCATGTATGGATAAAGGCAACAAGTCAAGTGGAGTAATGGGTTTGAAACCATACACCACCTCAAAAGGACACAGCTCCGTGGTAGAATGTACCGCCCTGTTGTAAGCAAACTCCACATGCGGCAAACACTCTTCCCACTCCTTCGAGGTTCTTCTTGATCATGGATCTCAACAGTTGTGACAAGGTTCGATTCACCACCTCGGTTTGACCATCGGTTTGGGGATGACAAGTAGTACCGAACGGTAGCTTTGTCCCCAGCTTTCTCCAAAGTGTCTTCCGGAAGTAGCTCATGAACTTCACATCACGATCGAAACAATAGTCTTCGGGACTCCATGTAGTCGAACAATCTCCCCGAAAAACAAGGTTAGCAATATGCGACGCATCGTCGCTTTTGTGGCGAGCAATAAAGTGTGACATCTTAGAAAATCTGTCCACTACCACAAATATAGAATCATGGCCCCTTTTAGTACGCGGCAAACCCAACACAAAATCCATACTAATATCTTCCCAAGGTGTAGTAGGTGCCGGTAACGGAGTATACAAACCGTGAGGCTTCAGCTTGGACTTGGACTTGTTGCAAGTAATGCACCTCTTCACATACCTGTCCACGTCCCGCCTCATCTTTGGCCAATAAAAATGATCGGCGAGCATGAGTAGCGTCTTCTCACGCCCAAAGTGACCCATCAAACCTCCGAGCATGTGATTCCCGCAATAAGAGCAAACGCACGGACGATTACGGAACACATAGTTTGTTAGCTCTAAACAAGAACCCATCATGTATGTGATATTTTTCCCATGCTTTACCAAGAGCACATAAGCGATATGGTTCAGCAAAATCATGATCAGTAGCATACAAATCACATAGTATCTCTAAACCAGGAATTTTAACATCAAGTTGAGTTAATAGCATATTCTTCCTAGATAGGGCATCAGCAACAATATTATCTTTTCCCTTCTTATGTTTAATAATATATGGAAAAGACTCAATGAACTCAACCCACTTAGCTAGACGCTTATGCAAAGTAGATTGGGCTTTCAGGTATTTTAAAGCTTCATGATCAGAATGTATGATAAATTCTTTTGGCCACAAATAATGTTGCCAAACCTCAAGAACTCTAATTAAAGCATACAATTCTTTATCATATATAGGATAGTTCAACTTAGCACCGAGAAAGTTTCTCAGAAAAATATGCAATTGGGCGACCCTCTTGCATCAACACACCACCAATTCCAATACCACTGGCATCACATTCAATCTCAAATTGCTTATTGAAATCAGGAAGTGCAAGCAACGGTGCAGAAGTTAACAATCGTTTCAGTTCATCAAAAGCATGATCTTGGGCAACGCCCCACTCAAAGACAACACCCTTTTTAGTCAATTCATTCAAAGGTGCAGCAATAGTAGAAAAATTGGGCACAAAACGGCGATAAAACCCAGCTAGACCATGAAAACTTCTAACTTGACTCACATTCATGGGAGTAGGCCAATTTTGAATAGCTTCAATTTTAGACACGTCTACTTCTACTCCATGCTTAGAGACAACATAACCCAGAAATATGACCTTATCTTTGCAAAATGTGCACTTCTCAAGATTACCATAGAGTTTATTATCACGCAACACTTGCAAAACATGTCGAATATGTATAATATGATCAGATTCATTGCGGCTGTAGATTAATATGTCATCAAAGTATACAACCACAAATTTGCCAATAAATTCACGCAAAACATGGTTCATTAGTCTCATGAAAGTGCTAGGTGCATTAGTTAACCCAAAAGGCATGACTAACCACTCATATAAACCAAATTTTGTTTTAAAGGCTGTTTTCCACTCATCCCCTTCTTTCATCCTAATTTGATGATAACCACTACGCAAATCAATCTTAGAGAACACAGCAGCACCACTCAATTCATCTAGCATATCCTCTAAACGGGGAATAGGATGACGATATCGAATAGTAATGTTGTTTATAGCTCTACAATCTACGCACATACGCCAAGTACCATCTTTCTTAGGAACTAAAATAACAGGAACAGCACAAGGACTAAGGCTTATGCGGATATAACCTTTGTCGAGTAGCGCTTGTACTTGTTTCTGTATCTCCTTCGTCTCTTCGGGATTAGTGCGATATGGCGCCCTATTGGGCAGCGATGCTCCGGGAATCAAGTCAATTTGATGCTCAATACCTCGCAATGGTGGTAGTCCTGCGGGTACCTCCTCCGGAAACACGTCGCCGAATTCTCGCAAAACACTAGAAACACCAAAAGGAAGAGGGGTCATGTCGTTAGAAACCAAAACCGTACCCCTGTACAAAAGCACAAGAGGCATGGCCGTAGGATCCTCACTAAATTCTCTCATGTCTTCTTTGGTGGCTAATGAGACTAAGGAATTCACTCTCTCACTTTTCGTTATATCACTCACGGCATTACAATTCTCTCGCCTATCTATGGATGCATCCTCCAAATTCACTTCAATCTTCTGACGAGACTCATTGACAATCTGTTGTGGTGACATAGGCTCGTAAGTTAATTTTCTTGCCCTTGTACTCCAAGTGATATGTATTGGCTCGGCCATTGTGTTGCACGGAACGGTCATAGAGCCAAGGCCGACCCAATAAGAGGTGACAAACCGTCATAGGAACCACATCAAAATCAATGCAATCCTTATACGGTCCAATCTCAAACTCAACACGCACCATATGGTTTACCTTCATCTCACCATTGTCGCTCAACCACTGAATATAATATGGATGCGGGTGCGGTAGATACTTCAACTTCAGCTTGGTGCATAACTCCTTGCTTGCTAAATTGCGGCAACTCCCGCCATCAATAATGACCTTGCAAGCCTTGTCAGGACCAACCAAAGCTTTGGTTTGGAACAAATTGCAACGCTGAGTAGATGCACTAGGCAACACATTAAGAGCACGCTGCGACACAACAATGGTACGAGCATCAGAGGGATATGCATCTTCACCATCAGTGTCATAGTCATCATTGTCTGGAGCATTTGGATCAACATCATCTCCAGTCTCATACTCATTGTCCTCATTGATAAACATGACTTTGCGGTTAGGACAATCTCTCTTGAAGTGACCCTTGCCACCACATGTATGGCAAAGCATATCGCGGTTGCGCGTTGTAGACACACCAGAACCACTCGTACTTGCCGCAGATTCAGACTTCTTTGCATTAGATACATTGGAGACCGGTTTGCTAGGCGGAGTAGAATAAGGAACGGAGCGCGTCGATGGTGCCGGCGTCGTAGAGGGCGCGCGGGGTGTAAAACGCCCAGCTCCCGTAGCACGTCCTTTAACCTTTGCTTCTTCAGCCAACTGTGATTCAGCTTCTCTTGCATGATGTAACAATTGATTCATATCCGTGTAGGTGTAATGACGAACAATGCCTTTAACGTCATACTTCAATCCATTGAGAAAACGCTGCATTGTCATCTCTAGAGACTCACGGACACGACCACGCTGCATAAGCATCTCCATCTCCATGTAGTACTCATCAACAGTCTTCACACCTTGCCTCAATAGTGTTAGCTTATCAAATATATTCCGCATGTAATTTGTAGGCACAAAACGAGAAGTCATAACCTCCTTCATCGCACGCCATGTACGGATAGGTTGTGCACCATCTTCGTCGCGGTTACGAATCAAAGAATCCCACCAACGCAATGCATAACCATCAAATTCAGAAGAAGCAAGCTTGATCTTCTTATCTTCAGAGTAGTTGGGATGTAAGCTCCATAACTTCTCAATCTTGAGCTCCCAAGTGAGATATTCTTCAACATCAGCTCCTCCTTCAAACTT
The DNA here is from genome assembly GCF_022539505.1 of Lolium rigidum. Lineage (NCBI taxonomy): Eukaryota > Viridiplantae > Streptophyta > Magnoliopsida > Poales > Poaceae > Lolium > Lolium rigidum. The sequence goes on from NC_061513.1 coordinate 95,446,825, forward strand.
GGGTATGGAAAACTTGGGCTTACCCAATCCATCTTCTTCATCTTGCCCACGACCATTACGGCCAAGTGGAGCCCAACCACGCGGACGATGACCACGAGGCGCACCACGAGCATTGTATACGTCATCTTCAAGCTCGGGGTCTTCATCATCGTCTTGTTGTTGTTGTGCGGTCAAATTCTCAATAGCGAGGCGCATATCGGCAAGATTGCGCTGTATATCAGATCATTTGATCAGCCAAACCAGTGACGGTGACATTAGTAGCATCCAACGTCTGTTTGATCTCGTCAACTGTACCCTTAAGCTCATCATCCGTAGTGCGGAATTCACGTCGCATCTCGTTACGAAGAGCTTCATACTCCCTCCATGTGATGATATCTGCCGAATTCTTGTTTTCCTGATTAACAATCTTAGTATCACTAGCAGACATGATTAGTAGGTTAGTGCACTAAATCAAAATATATATGGTGGTACTCTCAACTCACTCAAAACTGATAAGAAAAGGAAATCTTACCGTTCCAAAGTAAATTAGTGTTGCTTACCACTTGTAGTAACAACTAGTGCACGGATGTAGCGAAGCGAATATCAAGGGTATAAGAACAATCACACGACAAAGCAGGATATATGTGGGGCTGTAGGTAGGCTACCTATTTGCACCAATAACAAGCTCTAGCGCTGACCGTTGACAACCAATGATACTCACACAAGGCGATATAATGGGGCAATGCAACTATATGTAGAAAAGGTTGCAATGCACAAGAGAGACGCTAGCAAAGCTCAACGAGACAGGCACAAGATTGCTCAACTACAAGTGCAGTAAAGAAAACTTAGGCCTTTCACTTGATTCAACTAGCACGACACTTTTCTTTTTGTATTTTTCTTTTTGTATAACACACGCAGCTATGTATCTCTTTTTTTGCTTCTTTTCAATTTTCTCTTTTTTTTTTTATGACTCAACTCCTTGATAACACGGCCAACAAGATATGCCAAGCACCAAAACCCTAATGAGCAGCCTGTCGAGCGGTAAAACTAGTCTCTTACGGGAAGTACCTAGTCACGTATATCGAAAGGCTGTAGCTATGGTTTGGACAAACACACTTGTATGCTATGTGGACTCGGAGTAAACAAAAACTGACTCTAGATGACAAACTAGATGAAAAGAAAACACAAACCCTAACAATTCGACTAGAAGAAAGATAAAGGTACGCAAAAACAACTACGAAAAGCAACTAAAACTTGAAATTAGTGCAATCTAAGGCGATGGCAAACCCTAACCCTAACTTTTTATGGCTTTTTCTGGATAGGACAACACTCACAACTCAACTATGGGGTGGATTGTGGATGGCTTACCGAGGAAAACTGGAAATCTGATACCAAGATGATAAGGGGTGGCCCGATCTTCTCAGTAAGCAACGGTGGTGATGATGATCACGGGATGATGGCAGCGGAGAAACACGACGATGTAGTGGATGATAACTTGTATGACGCAACGAGATCTCTCGATTGGTCCCTGTCGCCAGATGCAACAGCTCTCAACCCTGCAAGATATTCGCAACTCCACACACTTGCGCACGTAGCCGCCGACCACGAAGCGGTAAGTTGCAACCGTCTAATTCCCAATGGAACAGCGAGATCACACAAGACTTAAACAGGATCTACACAATATCCAAGCAATATGGTGTAGGGAATTCAATAGTTTTGCAGAGCAAACAACTAAGAACTAGGGTTTATCTTAAACGTGGTCTAAAGCAACTAGGGGGCGTCCTGGGCACTTATATAGGTGTCCGGGACGAGTTCCGGTCGAAAAGACACAAAAATAACCGACCCGGAATAGATCTGGTCGAGACGGACTCGGACCTGGTCCGGTCCGGGATCCGGGCGACCGGGCTGTGGACCGGGCTGTCCGGTCTGTGGTCCGGTCGTACCGGGTTCTGGACCGGCCGGTCCGGTTGGTGGTCCGGTCAACCGGTCGGAAACCGGGAACCGCGAAGTTTCCGGTCTCGCCCGTACGATAAATCTCCTCCGGTTGGTGGCCGGTTTACGACCGGTCGACCGGGCCGAGGACCGGGCTGGCCGGTTCGGGGGCCGGTCGGACCGGGTTCTGGACCGACCTGGACTTCTTCTTCTCCTCTCGCGCATTCCTCCCGCTCCTCCCTCGCGCGTCCATGAGATATCTTCATGTCCAGCTCCATGTCCAGCTTCACGGCCTTCTTGACGTCCAGCTGCTCCTCTCCTCGTGCGATGCATGTCTCCTCTTGATACCCGATGATACATAAGTAATAGGACTTAGGCGAGTATAAAGTTCTCATCAATCAAAGTACCGTTTAGAAACAAGTTCACCTGTTGTTTAAGTAGCTTCGCACGAGCTCTTGTAATTGGTCCAATCCGAACTTCATTGGACTTGAGCTTCACAGCAGGTTCATCTTCATTTGTTAATGACGGAGGTAGTAGTGAGGTAGGGATGTCCTCATCATCATGATACGGTGGATCCAAGCCAATCCACCTAAGTTGATGCCCGATCTTTCACAGCGAGAACCTGGGGTAGAGAATCCTCCCAACAACGCGATGAACGCAGCCTGGAGAAGAGGGAACGAATCCAGCAAGCAACGGATCGATGAACGATACGCCTCAAACCAAGAGCTAGACAATCCTTGATGAACACAAGAACCTTCGCAGCGGATAATATAGATAAACGGCAGCGCCGTACCCCCGGAGGGATGATACACGTGAACACACGCAACTAGGTAAAACCTAAACTTTAGACTAAACTTGATCTCCTCTAACCCTAGCCGCACCTCCACTTATATGAGGGGTGGGGTGGCCGGCCAGCCCCTAGTGGGCCTCTCTACCTTGGTTTGGACAGGCCCAAACCAAACTGACTCAATTTATTAAAAACCCTAATTGGCCCACATATGACCATAGACATAAAATAAGATAACTAAGCTGGTGGAGTCCTGAATCGGGGCTCCACATAGGCCTCCGTGCCCATATCATCCTCCCCCCCTTCAAGAAGCGTTGTCCCCAACGCGTGAGGGTCTTCTGGAAAAGGTGGCGTGATATGAACATGACACGTCCTCGCCGTCTTCAAGTCTTGCTTGCCTTCCACACCACATCCTCCCTCGCGGCCTTCTCGACTTGATACAACACTTGGCGCCTCCTTTCTTCTCCACATGAGCTTGGACTTCGGCGCCAACTCCTTCTTCTTGCGAGGTTTTGATGGACCGTTGTGTCGCTGCACATGACCCTGCACAAGATGTGTAATTCCTGGGCCACATAGATGTCTCACACGTCCATCCTTGCCTCGATGCATCCGCGGTGTCGCGGAAAACTGGACTGCAGTACTCCTAGCACGGTAGTGCCACTGCCCACTGTCTCCACTAACACGCTGCGCTACAGCCGGTCTAGGCGCCGGTTGACCGGGCGGGTGACTGGCCCGGCCGGTCCTGGAGCCGGTCGGCCGGCCCTGGCACCGGACTGAAACACCATCCGCACTGGCTTCTCTAACCTTCTCGCCTCCCACTCCTCCCACGCGCATCTGCGCCATATGTACTGGAACATCATCAGCACAAACATCATCAGTCTGCATACTAGCATCAACACAAACTGGAACTGTAGCACATGCTGCAACATCCACATCAACAATAAGTGTAGCTTCATCCGGCTTGTCACCAACAAGAACTTGCTTGTCATCTACAGGCTTGGCTGAAACATCACCAACATCAATGCTCGGCACATCATGCACCTTATGCTGCACATTAGGCTTGTGCAACTTCTCCTTACGCACCACTAACTCCACATCGGACTTGATATGATCATCACCCTTAGGCTTCAAAGTCCGCTGTTTGCCACCATGCTTAAAAGAATATGTATTTTCTCGCCCAGCATGTGTCACATTGCGATCAAACTGCCAAGGACGCCCAAGTAGCAATCCACACACCTCCAATGGCAACACATCGCAATCGATCTCATCAACATAATCATCAACTGTAAATGGCACACGCACCTTGTGAGTAATCTTCAGCATACCACAGCTATTCAACCACTCAAGACGTTTAGGTTCAGGAAGACGCCATGTAGACAACCCCAACGCTCTCACCATCGCCTTGCTAATGCCATTAGTACAGCTACCACCATCAACCATCAACTTGCAAGCCTTGCCCTTGATAAAGCACCGAGTCTGAAACAAACTCCACCGCTGAACCTTGTCAACTGTCTTGCAAGCATCATCGTGTACCTTCTTGAGTTGCATATTCAGCCCGCTCAATGGTACATCCTCCTCAACAGTCACAGCAGCGCTCTTGGTATCAGAGCCAGGTTTCCTCTCCTCTGAAGATTTCACCTCGACCTTAGTGACTGTTGGTAGTGGAACAATCTCCTTAATAGGAACTATGCACTTGTCCACTTTCTCTATTGCATGTACAACTCGGGATGGCTGCACACTCTCCTCCATGTATGGTACCACGAAACCACTACGAAGAAAAGTTTTGTAATCTTCCCAAGTTTCAGCAAATTCACCTCTGTCCACCGCATCTTCCCAACAACGTTCTAATGCCTCGTCCACACGCCGTATAGCAAGGTAAAATGCATAAGAACTGTTGAACTTCCTCTTGTATGTGCGACATCGAGCAAAACCCAATTCCATGTTCCTTTCCCAATCTTCATACTCCTGAACTGTCGCAAGACGGTGTAGATACCAACGAAGACTGGATGGTGGACGCTGCTCTCCCTTCAAACAATCCAGATAGTCATTGAACACATAACTAGACTTCTTCGAAAGAGTACACTTCATGCCCAGAACATCGCCCGGAAACTCACCAACATCAACAGCATCAATAGCCGAAAGCGTCGGAGAAAAGACCGCAGCAACACTGGTTTTCGTCGCCGAAGAAACAGACATAGCAGCAGGCTGCCCGGCCCAGGGCCCGGTTGGACCGGCCTGTGGACCGGCCTGTCCGGTCTGTGGCCCGGTTGACCGGATTTCAGACCGGATTTTTCCTGGTCGCGAATTTTCGTCTTCTTCCCGATTCTGGTCGCGATTTTTCGCGATTTTGACCTCCGAAACAGCCATGGATGACCTCCAAACTGCACCAAACTATGCCAAACTTCCTCCAACCAACCTCCTTTGACCGAGAGCCAAACTCCTCCGATCTTAGAGCTAATCTTCTCCGCAGCAAACCGATCAAAGAGATCGATCAACAACACCTCGCCGTGAGCAACCCAGAAAGCTGATACCACATGATAAGGGGGATCCAAGCCAATCCACCTAAGTTGATGCCCGATCTTTCACAGCGAGAACCTGGGGTAGAGAATCCTCCCAACAACGCGATGAACGCAGCCTGGAGAAGAGGGAACGAATCCAGCAAGCAACGGATCGATGAACGATACGCCTCAAACCAAGAGCTAGACAATCCTTGATGAACACAAGAACCTTCGCAGCGGATAATATAGATAAACGGCAGCGCCGTACCCCCGGAGGGATGATACACGTGAACACACGCAACTAGGTAAAACCTAAACTTTAGACTAAACTTGTTCTCCTCTAACCCTAGCCGCACCTCCACTTATATGAGGGGTGGGGTGGCCGGCCAGCCCCTAGTGGGCCTCTCTACCTTGGTTTGGACAGGCCCAAACCAAACTGACTCAATTTATTAAAAACCCTAATTGGCCCACATATGACCATAGACATAAAATAAGATAACTAAGCTGGTGGAGTCCTGAATCGGGGCTCCACATAGGCCTCCGTGCCCATATCATCAACTAAAACTTGAAATTAGTGCAATCTAAGGCGATGGCAAACCCTAACCCTAACTTTTTATGGCTTTTTCTGGATAGGACAACACTCACAACTCAACTATGGGGTGGATTGTGGATGGCTTACCGAGGAAAACTGGAAATCCGATACCAAGATGATAAGGGGTGGCCCGATCTTCTCAGTAAGCAACGGTGGTGATGATGATCACGGGATGATGGCAGCGGAGAAACACGACGATGTAGTGGATGATAACTTGTATGACGCAACGAGATCTCTCGATTGGTCCCTGTCGCCGCATGCAACAGCTCTCAACCACCGCAAGATATTCGCAACTCCACACACTTGCGCACGTAGCCGCCGACCACGAAGCGGTAAGTTGCAACCGTCTAATTCCCAATGGAACAGACAGATCACACAAGACTTAAACAGGATCTACACAATATCCAAGCAATATGGTGTAGGAAATTCAATAGTTTTGCAGAGCAAACAACTAAGAACTAGGGTTTATCTTAAACGTGGTCTAAAGCAACTAGGGGGCGTCCTGGGCACTTATATAGGTGTCCGGGACGAGTTCTGGTCGAAAAGACACAAAAATAACCGACCCAGAATAGATCTGGTCGAGACAGACTCGGACTGGTCCGGTCTGGGATCCGGTCGACCGGGCTGTGGACCGGGCTGTCCGGTCTGTGGTCCGGTCGTACCGGGTTCTGGACCGGCCGGTCCGGTTGGTGGTCCGGTCAACCGGTCGGAAACCGGGAAACTGCGAAGTTTCCGGTCTCGCCCCGGTACGATAAATCTCCTCCGGTTGGTGGCCGGTTTACGACCGGTCGACCGGGCCGGGGACCGGGCTGGCCGGTCTGGGGGCCGGTCGGACCGGGTTCTGGACCGGCCTGGACTTCTTCTTCTCCTCTCGCGCATTCCTCCCGCTCCTCCCTCGCGCGTCCATGAGATATCTTCATGTCCAGCTCCATGTCCAGCTTCACGGCCTTCTTGACGTCCAGCTGCTCCTCTCCTCGTGCGATGCATGTCTCCTCTTGATACCTGTTGTTTAAGTAGCTTCGCACGAGCTCTTGTAATTGGTCCAATCCGAACCTCATTGGACTTGAGCTTCACAGCAGGTTCATCTTCATTTGTTAATGACGGAGGTAGTAGTGAGGTAGGGATGTCCTCATCACTTAACTTTTATTTTTACACGCTAACATGCTATTTTAGGGATATAAGTGTTTTTAGAGCACTGTACGGGTGCAATGGTTTAAGTGAAGGAGCTAACGGATTTTTTCTTCTGCCATTCACGGGGATGGACCACTGAACGTGCTATTGAAAAAAAGGTTTTTTTGTTCATAAAGGGTGTACGTATGAGGAGATATAAAGACACCCTAGCTTTATTTTACCGTTCCTCATCAACGATGTAACTATTATTTGAACACGGTGCAGCAAGTTTCTTACGCACTCTTTTCTTTACCAGGTACCTGAGGGGACTGGAAGATTTTTAATAAGGCGACTTGCTTGCATAATATATGATGTTTCAAAAAATGTGTACTTACGGAAAAATAGTTATGTTACCTTAGTTAACTAAATCTTAACCATATATTTTAGATCTAACTATCATAAATAACTTAGATGATATGGATTAACGTAGTATCTCGAAACGACAACACTGTATTGTGATTTTAGTTTATATACTAATAGATGGATAGATAAATAATTTAGTATTGTGCATACTCGATGTTTTAAGTTTCTCGTGATATTGAGTTGTTGCAGAAATCAGGTGTACGTGGTATGTTATGGATATTAATATAATAGAGTGATTAGAAATATTTTTCTAACACGTTAGTAACCCGTAGATGCATGGTGTGATAAAATAGACTAAGAACAATTTACTCTGCGCATGGGCGGACTAATGGAAGGCAAAAGCATACAACTGCCACAAACCTGTTTGGGCCAAACTTTCATGTAAAACGTACGGCTTTTATATGGAGACCCTAGACATATGCCCTTTTTAAAGCTTCTATAAATTGTATCATCGTGATGCTAACTTATATGGCTTCAATAAATCACCTTTTATTGAAAATAAAATGCGTAGTGGGCAACATAATTTATGAATTCCATCTTTTGTTGCTCCACTGCGCTTGCCAAGTACAACTCATTCACTGTCATCTGAATGCTGCCCTCACATCTTAGTTTATATATGCACCACCTTCCCATTCAGATAGCTCATGTCTTCTTTGTATAATTTTAGTAGCAGTAGAAACAAAGCACGTAAGCCTAGCAGAAAGAAAGGAGGCAGTGTAGAACAAATACGGGCTTGGCCAGACGTATTGTTCCTCATCCTGATTGTCCTCCATTGTGAGTCGCCTAGCACTTCTTTTACATTTAGGCAATAGGCATGGAGCCTCAGAACACGGACATCGTGCAAGCTAGATGTTTAGTTTCCTTCGCACACTTTTGACATTTTCAGCCACTGTTACACTAGATGGGGTGATGCTTGCAGCGATGTTGGAATGGGCGGCACCGGGAATGTGAGCCAAACAAAAGAGTCCATAGCTTCATGAGAGACAACGATACAATCATGCGCAGACTAGCAGCCAAGTTTCACACTCTGCGGCCGTGAGGAACTGGTAGATTCAAATTGCGTGTCTATGCTACATCAAATTATGTATACCACGATGTGATTGAACGGCAATGATTGATCTGGAATCTCTCGATTTTGTGAAAGGAGACTCATCAGCCCTGAAACAAAAACCATAAGATGGGAGCCCAACAAACTAATCTGAGACGGCATAGAGGGAAAAAGTTCTTTGTAAGAACTTCCATGCGTTCATTCAGTCATGCACCAGTAACTGAAAGTCTTGAAGAACAAAAAAAATCCCTGACATTTTGTTTTTCCACATCCAGTTGAATGCAGGGATGATTTGCTACCCGTTATTGATGCTTCGGAGATAATTGTGGACAATATGAAAAGAATAGCCATATATCCATGATAAAGCTCCCAATCCTGAAAATACATTTGGCAATGTATACCTGGCGTTTTTCCCATTACGATACTCCCAGTTGTAAGATGCCACTTGTCTTTCACCCTCAAAGCATCCCTTCTTTCCTAATTCGTTTCCTTTTCCAATTTAGAAGGCCGTAGAAACCCCACTGAGTCACAGTAGGACAAACAAACCGGGTCGAAATTAGATGTGGGTCCACCCAACTAAACCTGACAGGCAAAGTGCAATATAAAGAGCTAAAATATTGTTGCCTTGATTTGGTCAGCACACCAACATCCTTAAGAACCGATCTAAATCTACACCCAGGCTTACCATTTTGAAAAGGTGCAGCAATAAAGAAGTTTGTGATTTTTCAAAGTACTACAAACATTGTACAGATTTGAATACACCTCACAATGAGATTGGTTAATAATCCATGAGTTACCCATTTCCAAAACCTGATATTTGAACCTCCAAGTTGCAACAAGATCCAGAAACATCTATTGATCACATGATCCCTCGGAGGATTGTGAATCACCGGCATCCGGAGTAACCAAATACATAGGATTGACTGTTCCTTTGACGTTTTTGCTGAGGAGGGGCTTCCGACACGTCATCACCACCATTTTCTTCCCCACTGCCTCTGGCAACCTCATCTCTCACAACACCATTTTCTCTATTGCCGTGATCCACGTCCTCACCACCCCCACTGGTACCTGGTTCATCAGCAACTTGCGCTTCAGTAGCGAGTGCAACGCATAAGCCTGCTCAATATCCAGGAGGGTCATGTAGCCATGAAAAGTAGTTTCTCCATGGGCGACTCGTGCCTCCTTCAGCTTCTGAACTTTGGTCTGGCCATACTTGAGCAGAGACTGACGGTTGGCCTCCTGGGTGCAGAATTCGAAGAGGTGATGCTGTTGTATTTCTGGCCCAAACCTCTCGACAATGTTTGTGGCCCCACGGTTCATATACTGTGACTCCTTCTGACAGTGGGCAAGATAGGCACTCCAGCACTGCCCGCGAAGCTCATGGGTACTCAGGGGCACATAGGAGGAAGACACAGGGTAACCCACCTTCGCAGATTCAACGCTGGCCACAAAGGATGCACGGGCTTCATCGATCATCGCCTGATAATGGGCAATCTTGGCATCTCTTTCACCCTGTAGTTTGCTTATCTCACGTGAGCATTCATCATTCTCAGACTGGAACAGGCGTAAGAGGGCCGTCTGCTCAGGCTCGAAGACACCCTTCCCTGATTTGGCCAACTTGACGTGCTGCTGTACAGACTGCAGACTATGCTTGCCTGTGGTGGTTGTTAGCCACCGCTCGAACCTGAACAGGTCCTTGATGGTCAGCACCTGAGCCGACATGACACCTCCGGAATTGTGAGCCCTGGACCACAGGTCACCAAAGATACCCTGCTGAAGGTGGGGCTTCACGGTGTTCATCGCCTTCTCCAGATCTGCCATTGTGCTGTTGGAGTTGATGAGATCATCATAGCTACAGCTTCTAAGTACCAGGTTACAATCCCCAAAAGTTAACATGAGATCAGCTACCCTCTCAGCGTCAGGATTCCTCTCTGTGTATTCCTGATGAAAGTGGCTCAGGGGATCAACTGGCATTTCCGTGCAAACAGGAGAGCTGGCAGTTTCGTCGAAACAGATTAATGGTGCTTCCTCCGTAGCATGGTTTTCTCGATCATTTTCTCCAAGTGCAGCTGTTATCTCCGCGTTCTTCCTAACAGCATCGTCAGCTTGCTCCTGATTAATTTTCTCACAGAGTGTCCTGATCGAGCCCTTTGTAACAGGCCCGTTGTCCTTTCTTCCAAAGAATGCAGCAATTGTGTTGTACACGCCCAAATCAACATTGTTATTCCTCAACTTGCGGACCAAGTCCCTCGTGTACTTATCTATATGCTTATGAGATGGAGAACTCAACTTGTCTGAACACGCCCTCGAAAGAGGATGATTATGTGTTTCCTTGTGGTTCGCCACATACCATCCCTTGTCAGCGGATCTCAGCAGCCTAATTTGTGCTGTACAGTTGCATCTGACCGATTTGCTGCTATTCTTCATGTTATCCTTTGGTTTACCCTGCAAGTCAAAAGAACTACCGCATAAATTTTCAGGACTGGCTGCCACAGAAAGCTAACCAATAAATTAGAGGTTTTTTCTTACCGAACGGCCGCAAACAATTTCCTGCATACATTTACTTCTCATCGCATTCAACCTGCTCTTGCCATACCTAACACCGAAACCCATTTCCCAGGAATGGATGTTATAAAAATCATACGCCTCCACAAGCGAGTCGAAGATGGTCCCAACTGCTGGATGAACAACAGCATCAGTTTGCCTCTCTGCAAAGCCAGTCAACGCCTTTTCCAGCGCGCTGACATGATCAGCCGGTGTCTCCCGTTCGTCTGGGACACGACCAAGCCTCACCCTGCGTCCAGCAAGAAGCAATAGTCATGGATTTGTTGTACGTTGACACAGTGTTAAGCAGTTGGTCTTCGCAATGGGACAGAATGCTAGATCCATGGTAGGATTGCTTGTTTCCATTTGAGGTTATGGAATTGTAGATGACCAATTGGCATAAATCATGAGAGGTCTGTGCTGATTGATTAGCCTAATTACTTAAGCTTTACTACTTTCGGTAAACTAGACTAAAGAATAGAGAAAGGAAATTGGACATGTTCCGAGATCGGTAGCACTGAACAATTTCTCGACTGTACAGCATGCTGAAGGTCAACCACGGCATACCTGCGAGTCCAGCCACCAGCACCATTGCCTGCATCTGCAGGCGTGGGTTGGGCGGCCGCGTTGTTGTTGGCCGCCTCTGAATTCACACGATTTTCAGAGGTAGATGGTGCATCAATACCGCTGGTAGAGGCACCCTGCTGCGCGCAGATATTCCCAGCCTCCTGCAGATCCACACGATTTTCCGGGACAACTATTGCTGCGTCAGGTCTCAACTCAACAGTTGGGGCTCGATTCTCTGGGTCCTGCTGCCGGCTGCGTTCCGCCGGCGGATCCGGTCGGCCGAAAGCTCGGCTGACCACACTAATGGCGAAATTGTCACCAGGGAAAGCCCTCCTCACTGCCTCCATGGGATCTTCCACGGGGAGGCCCGACCTGCGCCGAAACACGGAATAAGAACAAGAAAGAGAGGACAGGGGCAACGGAATTAATCGGGTCAGTGTGTGCAAACCTCTGGTCCTCTTCGGCGTGCACCTCCATTGCCGTAGCTCGATGGGGCTCTGGGAGATGTGGCAGGCGGAGCGAGGGGGTGTGTGGGGCAATTGAGCAGTTATTGCGGCGGGCGAGGGTGTGGGTGTGGTGTGGGCCTCGCCTCGGGAGGAGGCGGCTTCTGCCGGTCAGTCAGCCACGAGCTGCTGCGCCGCCGTCAAGGGGCGACCCCAGGTAGAAGTTGGCGCGAGCGAGTGACACTGCGAGCGCCGGCGGCTCCGACGAGGTTTGCGGCATCGGCAGGAGGGGGGCGGTGGGCGAGACAGTCTGGGCCTTTTGGGGTCAGTTGAGTTCATCCCGCAGAAGGAAGACAACGATTGATGGCTAGGTTGGGCTTGCTAGCTAGCTTACGTTACCCCAGGCCAGAGATCAACGCTCACCGGCCACGGCCCATGTATCATTCAGAAACTCTAAAAAATATCAAATGTCCACCATTTGCTAAGCTTGACAGATACCATTTTAACAAAAAATTAAATTTTATCAACAAACAAATACATCACACGAATATCTTCGTTATTATATATCGATGAAAGAGGAGAGAAATAATATATGATAGACTGTATAAATAGAAAATATTTCAAGAAAAAGAGGCCACCATATCCATTTAATGGCTAAATAAATAAATTTTTGCCTAATAAAGATGATGACAGAGCTATAAAAATTCGTGATAAAAATATTTCTTGCCTAATAAATATGATGACCGAGCTAAAAAATGCTAAAAATAGTTTTTACCCAATCATTTTGAAGGATGTCTACTAAGAATGGTTGTGTGAAATTAGTCCACATACAAACCTTCTTCCAGCGGCCGATCCAGGATTAGGGTAAACTCCGAGCAAAAAACTAAGCACAAAAAAAAACTAATAAAAAACTCTTCCAATACTACAAAAAATTGGTATGATTGTTTCGAATCCAGCTTTAGCGGTTTAAGAACATAAATAAGAGACAATTAAAAGTAGAAATAGTAATACGAGGATACAAAATACAAACTCGGTTCTAACATATAAGATTATTATACAAAACTAAACTTTCCTTCCAAAAAGGCTTATATTTTGGAAAAGATGTAATAATACCAGATCAATGGTTTAGTTCCGTCTAGAAACATCTTAAATGTTCGGATCCAAGTCCACGGTATGTATCCTAACTCCTAAGAATGAGATCCAAAACAATAAGAGCATCTCCATCCGCGTCTTCTAAATAGATGTCGGCACTATCATATGGAGGACGCTAGAACATCATCCTTCATTTGGAGATGGCGTTTCCACATTGACGTCCCCATACGGCAACCCCCAAAAAAATCAAATGTAAAAACATTTAAAAAACGAAATTCATACGAATTTAGACTAGTTTTATACAAAATTGACTCGAATTTAAACTTAACGAAACTTGAACTTCAAATTATACCGAAATCTAATCTACTCGCTATCGGTTGGGGCATCCGATGGGTCTGCCTCGTCGTTTTTCCCCTTTGTCGCATGCGTCCATGCCCGCCTCTCCGCCCTTGCTTCGGGCATCTGGCGGTGGAGCATGGCCGCGGGCGACGCTGGAGCTTGCCGGCAGTGCTGCCCCTCAGAAACGCAAGCCACTGGCGAGACTCCTCGTTCTGGACGAGCCTCGCTTGCTCGCGGGTGGCCGCCTCGGCCTGGCGCCGAGCGTTGAGCTCAAGGAGCTTTTGTAACTCGGCCGCCATGAGGAGACGTCCCGCCTCCTCCCTGGCCGCCCGCTGGCGCAAAATGTCAGCGGCGTGATCGAAGTTGGTATTCCTCCTTCAGCATCCGGAAGCGCTGCTTTTGTTGAAGGAGGCTAGGATTTCCACCTGCTCCGGGTCACCAGGGACTCGTCGCTCGCTCCACTGCGCCACCTCCTCCGCCGCCTCAGCTTATGCGTCTGCTATGTACGCTTTATCCCACTCGTCGAACTGGGAGTTGCCAAAGTCATCGGAGTTGAAGTCGATCTCAACGTCGGGTTGTGGCTGTGGTGGTGGTTGCAACGCCGATGGTGGCGTGCGACCGTTACGGCCAAGCATCGAATAGATCGTATGCAGCCGCCATGACATTGTTCCGCAGAGGAATGCGGGGTGGTGGAGAGGAGAGGATAACGCGGCAGCGGTGGAGAGTACAGAGAATAGCACGGTGGAGGGCGTACTAATAAACGGTGCCAACTCGCCGCACAGCAGCCGAGGCATCACATTTACGGCGGTGTCTGCGCGTGGACTGGTGGTTTCATCAGCGGTCGGCCGCACAACAGCCGAGCCATCGCATTTATGATACCGCCGGCCATTGAGTCGCTGCCAAGGCGGCTCCATCCGCGAAAACTGATGTGCCGCGAGACGCCGACGAGCTCGATTTGCGCTCTTTGTGAAGGGGTCGGCAATGGGGTTGCCGGCGCTTCTATTGGGCTCGAAACCGCGTCGACACTTTTTTGAACGAGCTGGTGTGAGCACAAAAACCACGCAGACCCCAAAATAGCAATCGGGGCTGCTATCGGGGCTGCCGGTGGAGATGCTCTAACATCCCAGCAGTGTTCGAGACAACTATTGGTATTGGTAACATGGTACGGAGTATGAAAAGTTGCCACTTGTGGAAGGTGCAGTTGTGGGGAGTTGATTCAGTTTGGGGAGCTTCTTCGGTTTAAGGATTTACATTTGATGATTGACTGGATTAGTTTTCAAATTGATGGATAAAATTACTTCTTGTTTTGTTTCTAAATAATGAAGTTGATTACAAACATATTTTAATCAACGCATAAGTCCAGTTTACAACTATAAGATTAAACTGGTGAAGCACTTGCCTAGCTGAGGTATGAGAAGATCCGTAGACGAGCGAGGTGAAATCAAATATGCAAGTCAACAACCGCCAACGAGGCAACGAATGCAGGTTGAAGAAGAGGAGGCAGAGCCGCATGCCCTCAGAAATCGTGCGGCACCGGCCAAAGGTCGATCCGAGGACGACTAGAGGAGCGCGGGCACAGGGCAAGACGGGAGGAGGCCAGGAGGTGAGACTACTTTACAAGAGGATCAGAGATTTTTTTAAAAAAAAAAAAAAAAAAAGAGGATCAGAGGTTCACTCCAGCGATTAATTTCATTTGATAGTTTCCATATTACAACCACATTTTACTCATCCTTCTTGATTAACCCCTACTTTGGCCAGAACACGCGCACGGGCCCAACAGGCCTTACAACCCAACACGAACTCAACTCCTACTCTTTCACATGACACACTACAGAGAGACAGTTAATCTGGAGCATCAACTCTAGGTGTGACATTGTCCTCCTCTTGAGAATCAGCTCCTCCCTAAATGACAGCTTCAGGAAAACATTGTCTCAGACTTCATAGTCTCCCCGTGTGGTTCAAGGGGATACGCCAGACCACTGAATCTATAACTGCACAACAAGAGAATTAATTACCTTGTCTCTTCAAACGGCGTTCCAATATAGCTATTGGTCTTTAGCTCCGTCTTTGTGAGATCAAGAGGGGAAAGGCAACTCATCAAAAACTGGAGTAAATATGATCAGGAGTGCAGGGTTTAAGCTGTGATACATGAAACACCAGATGAATTCTTGCATCGTCTGGTAAGGTAAGCATGTATGTTGTCTTCCGGATTCGCTGCTCCACAGGAAAGGGGCCAAAGAACTTAGAGCATCACTAGCAGTGCTTTTAAACTGGTAACCCTTAAAATCAGTTTAAGGACCGAGAAAACACGAATTTGAAGGCCCAAAACGGTCGGTGCAGATAAGTGCTCTCAAACTAATCCTCAAAACATAATATTCTGTTTATTCTGTTTTGAGGGTTGATTTGAGGGCACTGATCTGCGCGCCAGCCTTCAAACCTTCAAAACAGGATTTTCTCAAAAATGACAACAACATACAATATTTACAAATGGATATTAGCAAAACACAATCATGAAACACACATATAATGAAACAAACTTGCAAATGATTATAAATGATGCATGGTTCATAGTTTTACATCACATAATCAACATTTTGTCCTTGCAAAAGATCATCATCACCACCACCTCGGTGACTCAAGCGAAGTTGTCAACACCTCCGTCGTCACCACCACTCATCGGAGACTCACCTCGGAGAGTAGACGACGCACCACCACCACGCTGTAGCCTCTTCCTCTCCGCGATGCCCGTCTTGGTCTCCTTCCACCACGCCAATTGGTCTTCATCCATGTCCTTTTTAGAGATCATCATGTGCTCCTTCTCCTCGGCCATGATCTCTTTCCATGTCTTTGCTTCCTTGAGCTTGATCATCCTCTCGTCCAATTCGGCCTTTCAGTTGGCATCTTCCCGCCTAGCTTCCAAGCTGTGCAAGCTTCACCTCTTTCTTTCTCTCGGTGATGATGAGTTTTGTCTCCAATGCCTTCAATGTCAATGTATCCTTTGTCTTGATCATTTGATCAAGCTTGTCCTTCAAGATTGATGCATCCGCTTCCAACTTTATCCTTTTCTTGGCCTTCTTGGATCCCTCGGGCTTGCCATGGTTCCTTCCTTCATCCTCACTATCTTCCATATTGAGCATATCCGATTTCTTAGGGTTAGTTTCTTGACCCTTACTTCACTTGTGAAGATCTTTAAGCAATGCCCAACAATGCTTGAAGGTAAAATGTTTTCCCTTGGAACATGTCCTTGTACCGCAAGTCCGCATATGTCTCCTACAATATGCATAATCAGAAGCATAGCATAATCACAACCGTGCATAATGTAAAAATAGGCATGAACTAAAGAGTGAGGTTGAGTATACTCACATCACTCTCAACGGTGCCACTTGGTGGAGTGTTAATCACTTGGTACATAGCCGCACTCCAACGAGCACAAGAGGGCTTTATCACCTCCCACCGTCCTTGAAGTGACCGGTAAGAACGATGGACCAAGCTCCCGGTCTTGGGTTTGAGCTTGCAATACTTGTCCTCGATCCGTTGCCAATAGTGTTTTCCGGTTTGATCCGTACCATGAACCGCATCCATCCCAACTTCGGACCAAGCACGAACCAAAAGAACATCTTCAACCTCGGTGTAATTCGACGATCGGATTATGGGCCGGCGAGCACCCCCTTCCTCTTGAGCGATTTGGAACGCCGCCTCATTGATCTCGAGCCTTCTTTGGCTCCAAGGATGTGCGCCCGCCTCCTCTTCACGCCGACGTGCGTGGAGGCCACCATATCGACCACCACGGCGGTGCTCGGGGCGGGAGGCGGTTGCGCAGAGCCGCTCGAGCCGCGGCCGAGCACGTGATTCGGCGGCGGGTCGGGGGCGCTCGGGGCCTCCATGGACGGCGGCGGGCAGACGAGGGCCGGCGGCTGCGCAGGGAAGGAGGAGGAGCGGTCGAGGGAAATCCCCCCCCCCGCGACGCGCGTTGACCAGATGAAGGGGCCTGTGTTTTTTCCTCTCAACCTATGTTTGTGCAGGTTGGGATGGAAAATGAGGGTTGGGCTTTCATGTTTTTTTGAGGGTTTATGGGTTTAAGGGCTCTGTTCCGCGTCAACTTTCGGCATCAACCCTCAAAAAAGCAGTTAATTTGAGGGTTTGACCAGTTTAAATCTTTTACGCATGAATTGTGCATATGGTTGCAGCTTCAGTAACACCTCCTCGTCCACTCCAAATTCACGTTTCAATCATGTTGCGGACTGCTTTTTTCTTCATACGACCTTGAGCTTGTAAATGAGCAGTATGCTCCATCCATTCCATGCCTTCCGGTGCAGGGGAATCAACATCCCATTGCAACACTGTTCCCATGTTTGGTTTTCTTCGCTACGGAGCGAGCTTTAAAAGGGCTGCAATTCAAAGAGGAAACTGGAAGCCAGCGACGCCATTGCCTTGGTGTATCATGAACTTCCGTGTGTAAATACATTTCCAAACATTGATTTACGCGCTCTGTTTGGCCATCCTTTTGTGGAAGGTACGATGTCGAATAAGTACCAGCAGTAGAAAGAATATCCCGACCAGACACCACTGTCGAAGGAATACCATGCAGCTTGATCCCATTGTCCCAAATTTCTTTAGCCACCTAAGCTGCTATAAAATGATGTTTAAGCGGCACAAAGTGTGCAAATGGTCTTTCTCCACCATAATGACATCACATCCCTCTAATTTTGGCAATCCCTCAATAAAATCAATTGCACTATCTTGCAAAGGTTCAACAGAAATAGGCAAGGGCTGGAGTTGCCCTGTTGGTTTTATGTGCTCATGTTTCAAAAGCTAACAGATTGCCTACTGTGAAACAAAACCAGTGACAGAAGCTTTCAAGCCAGTCCATGCAAATAGCTTCTTTACACATTGATATGTAGCAGTTGCATCCGAATGTCCCATAACATCGCTTTGATGAAAAGCACTGATTAATTTGGTGTGCAAAGTAGTGTTGTTGCCAGTCCACAATCTCCCTTTGAAACGAATGAGACCCTGGTTTAAGGCAGAACTCTCCTCATTTGGACTGTACACCGCTAACTCAGCCACTAACATTTGAGCCTCATTATCTGAGTCCACTTTGGTTGACACACTAACAGAGCATTGATTGACAACAAGTGCGCCAGTCGTGACAATGCGTCGGCAGCATTATTTTTAGTCCCCTTTGCGATACTGAAACTTGATGTGTAAACCAACCAATTTTGACATGCCTTTGCATTGATCAGAGCATCTCCAGTCGCGTCCCCTAAAGGGATTTTGGGCGCGCCGAATAAAAAAACGTTCCCAGCCGCGTTCCCTAAAGTCTTTTTTGTCGGCGCGGCCCTATACGGTATCCGGCGCCCCGAGCCCGTCCCCGCTACACAGGGGACGCTCGGGGCACGTTTGACACACCGAAATACGAGGCGAGACGTGGTGGGACCGACGCGTCAGCGACTCACGAACGGATGCTCAACCGCCGCCTACCTAGGAACGATGCAGTTGCCGGGAAGTGGAACCGTCGCATTGGCAACTGCATTGATCGACGCGCGAACCTCCGGTATGGAGCGCGAACTCTACGGAAGAGCAACCGCCGGTCTCTTCGATATATGTGCAGCCGTTCATCCGCGCTCAATAAGACCCGTACGTAGGCGCTTTCGGATCTTCAACCGGCCGCCATTCATCCAAGCTTCTCACGATGAGCGACCTCTCCAGGCTTCCATCAGACACCGACAGCGAGGGCAAGTCTCCAGGATGGCGCCATTGGTGGGACTGAGTCCGGACGCCCAGCAGCGGCGATGATTCCCCGCTGCCGGACAGCGGCGAGGAATGGGAGGCCGAGGAGGAGGAGGAGGCCGAGGCCGAGGAGGAGGAGGAGGAGGCCGAGGAGGAGGAAGAGGCTGAGGAGGCGGCGGCCCGGGCGAAGACGGAGGCGAAAGCGAAGCCGAAGGCGCAGCGGGCGAGCTCCGTCGACGATGAGGAGGACACAAGTTCCTCCGATGCGTCGGACGACACCGCCTCTTAGGAAGAGGTGACGAGAAGGAAGTGCCACCGTGAGGACGATGAGGCGGGGCCATCAAAGAAGAAGTAGTTTAAATTTTTATATGTAAATTTGTTTATATTTTTCGAAGTTTTTATATGTAATTTGTGTATGTTGCACATCTTTGAATATTAGCAGCTTTATTTAACCTACACATTTCTTCTATATACTAAATAAAAAAGTATTTAAATATTTGGGGGCGGCATTTGGGGGACGCGGCTGGGGAGCGACGTCCCCCAAACGCAGCACGAATGAAACACGTCCCCCAAATGCTCGATCCCGTATTTCGGGTCCTTTATAGGGAAGGCATATCATAAAGAATTCAAATTATCATTTATATAATATAGGGTAGGTTGTGGTATTTCATTGCTACAAACATGGGTTATTGTAAAATAACACATGTCATTTGGATACTTCTTTTCAACTCCGAAGTATTTTGATACAATACAACATAGTTGAAGTTAATTTTACGAAATAAAAAAAGGCGGATTATGGGAGTGTGTGACTTGAATTATTCATTTGGCCATGCAGATAGAGAATCGGACTTTGGGGAACGCGGCTGGTGATGCTCGGTATCCAACTATTGATCACCCAAGTTACACAAACTCCTGTGGTCAGTGACAATGACAAAAGGCCCTAGTTCCAAATAAGCCCTCCACTTTCCATAGCCATCATGACAGCCAAAAAAAATTCCATGCATGAGTAATTGTTGATCACACAGCCAAAAAAAAAAGGAAAACTAAAAAGCAAAAGTCCCGCTACAGTATCTCGGGCCTAACAATAGCAATACATCCACCACCATGACAACACCTGAATTGCAGACTCTCCAAAAAACGACGCCTCCAAAAAGGGAACAGTGCTCCAACACCGTCGTCGCCCGATCAAAGATCTTAGGTTTTCACCCTGAAGATAGTCCCCACTCTCAAAACAATGCCTCCACCAAGGTCACTGCCAGGCACAACCAGTTAAGGCCAGATCTTGGGTTTTCACCTTGAAAGGTAGGACTCTGGGCATCACATCTGTTGTCGCCCCCACTTTCATACCGCTGTTGTGAAGCCCAGACACCAAGCAAGCCCCTCAACAGCGCGGAGACTTGAACCTCCCTTAGCTAGTCCTCCCCTCCGGCTTTCATGAAATTCTCTTCTTCCGACTTTCATCATGGATCCATAGTCACTTAATGTCAACACAGAAAAAGAGCTTCGCGCCGCTCCCTCCAGAACCAAACGGTCGGAATAAAAGCATGGGTGCGCACGACCGAATACCTCAGATCCAGCAAACTGCAGGCATCGTTGCACTAGTACATTCGCCTTTGGAGCATTCCAGAACTCAACATTCCGGCCAAATCGAGAGAAACCAGCCTCAGAAAGATCTTCATCTTCGCACAAGAAGAATCCTATGACAGCCACCTTTCTTCAAAGAAGCAGACGAACAGGCCCCCACGCCGTCATCCGCCGTCCAACACCGACAAACGAGGTTGAAGCAACCTCCACCGCAAGAGACACGGCGGGATCAGCGAGCGAGGCCACAGCCCACGCTACCCAGATCGGGCCCGCGCAGCCCAGATCAGCCCAGATCGGGCCCGCGCAGCCCAGATCAGCCCGCACGGTCCGCCGGCAAAGCCGCACCGCCTCGCGCCGGCAGGCCTGGCCGCCGTCCGCCGGATCCCCGCGTCCGCCGCTGGACGTACCACCACCGCGCAGGTGGAGGAAATAGCAAGTAGCACCAGTTGTTGGTGAATCTTTTGCATAGAACCACATGTTGCAGTTTGTTTTGCACAGAACACCATATTTTCTTGTAATCTTTGCAAGAAACACATAAAACATAATTAGCCTATTTGACACAGTAATTTAGAGGAGTGGTCTGGTTCGATCGATCTGGTTCGACCAGTATATTCTTCTACTAACCAACGTAGGCTAGGATGAGGCGATGACCGAGGCGACCGAGATGGCGTGGTTCACGCCGGCGTCTAGGCTCCGGCGGCGGCTGGTTTTACCGCCGATCGGGCCGGTGCTCACGCCGATGGTGGGTCCCCGGAGCTCGGGGTCGCGTTTGATCCCATCGGCGAGGTTTCCGACGACGAAGACGAGATCTCGGTGGCCGAGGAAGTTGTGTGGCGCGGGCTCGACGATGTGCCGCATGTGCTGCCTCTCCGCAACGTCGACGGCCAGGGCGACGGCGAGCATCTTGATGAGTTCTGGTCCAAGATTGGCCAGGGCGACGGTCGCGGTTGATTTGCTAGAGGCGATCGAGGCTCTTCGTCGCCCTCCTCGTCCTCGACTTCGCCAGGATCTGCGCAGCGGCGCTCCTTTGCGCAGGTTGTCGCACCAAGGTCACTTTCAATACCCTGTGCCTGGACATCAGAGTATGATGCAGCCACATATGCAGCAACCTACGCATCAACAGCCACCGTCGCGGCCTAGACAAGTGAAGAAGAGAAGGAAGAAGAAGAGTGCCACTACTTTGGGGCAGCATGTGCCACCTTTAGGGCAGCCAATGCCGCCGTTGGGATAGACCGCGCCGGTGTCCATGGGACAACTGCCTTTGGTGGCAAATTCCGATGCTTCTTTAATTCCTATGTACACGCCTACAGTTGTCACTGTTCCTGATGCACCAGCGGTGAAGCAGAAGAAGGTGGGACGCTGTTGGAAATGCGCCGTAAATACTCATGCAACAAAGGACTGCAAGGTTATTCATTATTGTTTGGTTTGTGATTCTGGGGCACACCCAACCATTCGGTGTCCTATTCTGAAGTTGCCGAGACCTACGAGCTTTTTTGTCGGTTGTGGTAATGAGGCTACGCTTGATCTTCGATTCACCGGACTCAGTTTATAAACCTCAGTTGATTACTTCTGGAGCACCTACAACTTTGTTGGTGCCGCTGCCGGACGCCTCGAAATCATTCTTCTTCTTTCCCATGGTGGTGCGGCGGCGCGGCGGTGGTGGTGGGAGTGGAGGTGTGGGCGATGGCAGGAACGATGTCGGTCGACTTTCAAGGCCGGCCCCTCGCGGGAAGCAATGCCATTGAAGACGGCGCAGAAGCCCAGCCGCCGCCCACCAGTGCGCGCGTAGAAGAGGCAGCCGCAACATTGATGGCGAAGGCTGCGGCGCAGACGTGGAAGCGCTGACCGCGGAAGTGATAGCCGCGGAAGCGATGACCTCGATACAGGCTCGCTACCAGGCGGGCCCAATGGAGAAGCGAGCGGTCACTTGGGGCGTCCGCCGCGACGCATTCCAGGCGCAAATATGCGGCAGGTTTGTGTCGCTGCGGACGCCCTGGTCACTTTTGCGTCGAACCGCTGGAGGGGTACCCGACGCATTTTCGGCATGCGCGGACGCAAACGGTCGCTCAGCGTCCGTTTGCGTCGCCCGTTGGAGATGCCCTTACTACTAGTGGGCCCAATCATCTAATTACTGTGTCAACAGAGACTAATCAAGTATTATGTGTTTTTTGCAAAGATTACCAAGAAATCTGGTGTTCTGTGCAAAACAAACTGCAACCTGTGGTTTTGTGCAAAAGATTCACCAACATATGGTGCTATGTGCTATTTCCTCGCGCAGGTGTTGGAAATGCACGATCCCAAGTGATGGAGTCCCTAGTGGTCATGAAGCTGGAGGCGTTTTTAATTTTCCTTTTGTGGTCCTCCAAGTCTGGAATATGTAAATTACGTTCTTATGTGTCCTATTACGTGATGTACTATGTATGTGATTAATTTAAGAGGCTTGCTTCGGTACACCCCGGTCACAAACTTAGTTTGGGCTCTTGGAGAATTACCCAATTAATTAAGTAATTGAGATCCCTCGTAAGTACTAGTGGAGACAGGGCATTCAGTCCCGGTCCGTAATGGCCTTTAATCCCGGTTTTCCAACCGGAATCAATTATTGCGGGACTAAAAGTTGTTTGGTTACCAGTCGGGACTAAAGGCCCTCCACGTGGGCGCCGCGGAGCGCGCTGGGGCGAAGAATCTTTAGTTTCGGTTTGTAACACCAACCGGGACTAAAGGTTATTTTGTAAAAAAAATATTTTTTAATTATTTTTCACTCCCTCTTTTTTCTATTTTTATTCAGAATTTCTAGCATTTTAGCTATTTGACAAGCTTAGTCTCTAACTACACTTAATCTCTAGTTAAATCACTTACTCGTGGTCAAAGTTCCCGCTTGGTCACCCATCCTCTCACTATTCTAGCGCTAGCACGCTTAACTTCCGAGGTCCTTCTCGTCCGCTTCCAAGTGCTTCGCACGCATATATGTGATAGTAGTATCATATCAATCGTATTAACATGTTGGTCGATGTCACATTGCTTTATTATTTTAATTCCAAATAATTATTTTAATAAACAAAAGTAATGATGTAATAATAATTTTAAATAAATAAACATTAACTTTTTAAATTTGTATTATTTTTTAGTTATTTAATTTTTAAATTTTAATTTTAATTTTTTTAACTATTTTTTTCCCAAATCTGAAAACCTGAAAATTCTAAAATCTCCAAATTTGAATCCCAAAATTGCAGGATGCAATTATTAATTTAAAATATGAAAAAATATGAAATCCTGAATTTCTGGTAAAACTAAAATCTTCCTGCTTTCATTTTTTTCATTTGGATTTTGAGAATCTAAAAATTGGCTAACTGAGTAAACCCAGGTGAATTCGGATGTAACTTTTTCCCACGATCATTTTGATATATATACGTTTTTTTCGACGCCGTATGCAAAAGTTAATGTCGTTTTACCTTTTTCTAAACTTATTTTGCAAAAAAATTGAAATACAAATTTGTTAATTTCCCCTAATAGTAGTTTACGTAACATATAGGAATCTAAAAAGATTTTACTTTTTGAATTTTCTATCATTTTGTTTTATTTTCTACAAAACTAAAAAGGGGATCGGGGGGGGGGGGGGGGTGGAGGTGCGTGGGAAGCCAAAATACCTGGAAAGCCTTTAGTCCCAGTTTGTATTGCCAATCAGGACTAAAAGGTAGACCTTTTGTCCCGGTTGGTAATATCAACCGGGACTAAAGCCTTTTGCCCAGATGCAACCTTCCGCCACCCCTTTAGTCCCGGTTGATATCTTAAAACCGGGACAAATGGGTGCCGTACGATTGAGCGAATTTGGGACGACGTGGTCAGGCCTTTAGTCCCGACCCGGGATACGGCCGGGACAAAAGGGACATGACGAAAGGCCTGTTTTTTACTAGTGAAGCACGTATTCAAACCTAGTATACCCACGCATGGATATACCGTACAGTTTACAAGATAGTCTGGTTGTTAGCGCAAGATAGTCCCGCCTATAGCACAAGATAGTCTGGCTAAATCTCAAGATAGATAGTCCGGCTATTCTAGAGGCACATCGCAACGTTGCGCCACCGCCGAGGCCTTGCCGCGGCTCGTGGCAGCTTGCCGCGGCTCGTAGTGCCTCGTGGCCGGCACTGTCTTGTCGTGTCTTTCACCAACCAACCACGACCGCCAAGGCCAGCTAAAGTCACCACTGATGAGCTGAGAACGACGTACATACATATTATTCCTAACTATACTCACCACTACATATTTCTACAAATATGTTGAACCATATGGGTTTGTACAGTGCTAGGTATACTCATTTAGATTCTTGAAAGACCATCTTATCCTTAATTATGAAGGAGTACAGGCCGATCGCAGCGCAACCATCTTTGTGTTTGAATTTGTCTAAGTTTGGGGGAAGGGGCAAACGACTTAATTTAATCTAGCTTATGTGATAATAATCTCATGCTTGTGCTTCAAAAAGATACTAGTATATGCCACCCACAAAGCTGGTAACACAAAAATGTTGACCAGTGGGGGAAGATTTTCTCCTTGGCTATACGTTGTTAGATAGATGATGAGACCTCTCCAGCAGCGAATTTATACGCGCTAGATAACATCCCGTTTAATTCGATCCCGTTGGAACTCAAACCCGGGTGAGCTGGCTGCAAACTCGCAAGCCTTGCCAGTGAGCTAGCACTCAGTTCTCAAGCTGGTCTAGAATACTATATATGCCTTCTCTAATTCTTACATTTGCAACGTCACTAATAACAGTTATCTCTTTTCTGACCTTTCCATGTAACTAGGTCGATGTAATTTCATTTAGTCCCTCTGTTCTTGTTCATAGGTCTTGTCTGTATACCTAGATCATAAATTTAAATATGATAATACAAGATATATAGTACAAAACATATATAATTAAAAAGTTCAGATATATTTTCTAATAATATAATTTTTGTGTTGTACAACTAATATTATGTTGACTTAATTGATAACTTGGGAACACACGCAAACCCTATAAATTGGGATGGAGGTAGTAGCCAACAAATTCGCCTATTATCTCCTCCCATTAATACCTACGGCTTCTAGTTCATCCATATAATGCCCAAGCCCAACCCCTTGGCGCTTATGTATTGTTGCCGTTGTCACTTTTCACCACCAGACTTCTCCGAGCACTGCGCTCTCAGTTGATATCTACTAGCAATTATTTTTTTTGTTGGAATTTTCAATAGATAAAATTTTGGTGTTGGACATGGAGCCACACTTGGCTCATATAGGGGACTGCCGTCACAGTCCATTTCGATCAACTGCTTGGAAATGAGCGGCATCAGAGAATTATGTTGAGCTCCAACTTCACGTTTCGCGATGTGTTAGCACTGACAGCAAACTGCCATGAGCGTAGGACTAATCTTTGGTACACATAACGCTAGACCTACAGAATAAACAAGGACACACTGAATGTAGCAAATTAGCATGTTTATCGTCACGATCAACTTGCCAGTTAGCAATTGCAAGGTTTGGAATTGTACTCATGGGATGCAACTCGCTCTGCCGAGTCGTGGTGTGATGGAATATTCGAGTCGCAGTTGACCTTCGCCCACGGTATCAATGGAGCGGAGAAATGGAGTCAGAGAAGCTGCACATCTCTTGGCTTCAAGCCCGGACCTGAAGGGACCTGAACAGGACTTGGGAACGAGCCAGTGTGTACGTAGCATTGCCATATTTCCGGCCGCTAGGCAGATTTGGTTTTAGTTTTGTTTAAACCTAACTGAGGTTTGTGCTCACTTCACCTAGGACCAAGAACTTTTGGTCATAATTTGCCCAATGTAAAAATAAACTTTCGAGAAAAATTTAAACACTATTTAAAACCGTAGTAATAAACTCTATGTATTAGCTAGAGATTTAGGTGCAGATGCACACTTTATTGTAATTTGAAAATATTAAAAAATATTAAAAAATATTAAAAAATATCAAAAAATACAAAAAATGTCTCGTGTATATCTTGACATGTTACATGCTCACAAAGTTGTTTCAGCAAAAAAAAGCGACTTATTTTATGCCCTTTGTAAAAAGACAAAATTTGGTGCTAAAATAATCTATTTATTGAGATTTTTTTTTCTCTTTTTACACACGGCACAAAAAATGACAGTTTTATGTGAAACTTTACGTGCGCACATAGGACATGTCCCTCTACATGCAAAAATGAAATCCTAATTTTTTTAACTTTTTGAAATATGTTTTTGTACATACCAGGATCAGTTTTGAGTTTCCGTTTTAATTCCCCATTCTTACGAACTTACGTACCTACCATTATATAAGGCTTGTGCACTCAAAACCATTTTGAACCAAGTTATTATGTTTACATGTGTCCAAATAAAAAGCATGGGGAGAGGATCTTGATTTTTTATGCTATCATTAAATTTCAAAATTCTCTTATTTGCGTTCCTACTTACATGGGAAGTGGTGAAGTGGATTGTGATCTTTAATGCTAAACAAGTTTCTCCCTCATCATGAAAAATATGAGGATGCACAATGTAATTATTTAAATTTGCAAAAGAGCTGATAAAGAGATCCACTGTACGAAATAATAAATAAAAAGAACTCATACAAGAGAGGTTAAAGTTTTGTAGGAAGCCGAGGGTTTAGTTAAAAATCTAAACAATGTTACATCGGACGATTATGAGTTTCTTCTCGGGGAAGACTTGTATAGGATCGCTCCATTAGATGAGATCATAGGATCAGCTTATAAAATTCATATGTATAAGCTGCAAAAAAATCTGAAACTTGTATAGAACATACCTATGAGTTGCATCTACAACTCCAAAAAAAATCAGCTTAAAAATCCATCTACATGCAGAGAAACAAAAAAGATAAACTCTACTATGAATAGTGCCAGATTTAGGTGAACAGGATTTTACACTATTCACACCTAAGTTTTATCTTTTTTGTTCTCTAAGTATAGGTCGAATTTGAAGCTGCAATTTTTAGGGGTTGCCAATATAAGACAGATGTTTGTTGTGAATTTTTTCTAGAATTTTTAAACATGTTTTGTCTATCCAAAAAAAATGATTTCATAGATCCTATACAAAGACAGATCCTATCCAAGTTGCCCCCGTTTCTTCTCTAGGAGAAACGATTGACCTAAGTATACAGCTCTCAAAATACTTTTATTTCTGTTTTAAGTTGTAGCATATTTTCAATCTATGCTTCCTTCTGTCAAGATGCATTAAAATCTATATGAAGATGAGAAGCCCTAATGTTGAAGGAGACCATCGTGTCAAGCTCAGACGTTGTGTGCACCATCGTGCTGCCTCGCCAGACGGAGCTGCGTCCAAGAAGGATCAAACAACAAGCCGCACAGGAGCCGCACCACAAAACTGCCAACAGATGGGTCGTGATTGTTATGTTGTGATCAAAATTCACATAAAAGGAGGTTAATTTCTAACGCGGGGGGGGGGGGGGGGTTTGCCCCCCGGTACGAATAGTCATTGTTGCATATTTATACCTCTTGTAAGCCACCAACTATGGTTAATCGCTTTATAAGATAACCCGCGTCGTTTGTAAACACTCTCTGATACGGTGAAGTTTTACTGACAGACGCCCATGATATTTCCTCTATGTGTTGGATGGGTTTTACACGTTAAAATTTTGTGTCTCCATCTCTGATTTCCTTTTCATTATTCGCTATTGATTGACATGTTTATATCAAGTGATATCAGAGCCTGTGTTTCAATCTAGGACTTGCGACATGGTGTCATTGAAGTTCGATCTACCGCAACTGGGCTACATCTCAAGGTTCTCTATATGAAAATGAAGATGAGAGCGATCCTCGCCCAATCTTCTAATCTGGATGATGACTCTAAGGATTTGGAGGTAAAGCGGCATCGACATGGACATATGAAGAAAAGCGGAAGGACCGTAAGGCCTTGTCTTTGATTCAACTTCATCTATCCAATTATATTTTGCTAGAAGTGTTGTTGAGAAATATGCAACGACCTTGTGGTTGAAACTGGAATCGATATATATGTCAAAAGATCTAACCAGTAAGATGAAGTTGTTCTCGCACAAGTTGCAAGAAGGTGCGTCGGCGAGAATCACCTATCGATCTTTAAAGAGATCATTTCTTATTTGTTGTCCATGTAGGTAAAATATGATGATAAAGAGATCTCTCCTCTACTGTTAGTCTCATTGCCTAGTTCCTTTTATAAATTTGCGGGACATCATAATATTAAGCTGTGATACACTAACTCTTGCCAAGTTTATGAGGCCGCAACAAGTAGTGTCGACAAAAAGCTGATGCATACGCAAGTTCCAGCAATGCATTCCTGGAACACTAACAAGGCACATGATATTGTCTTCCTCTCCCAAGCGACGCATCAAGCTGCAGGTTACAGCTGCATATGGATACAAGATTTTAAATACTGAAAGTGAAAAAGAACCAAAATTGATTGCTGGGTCAATCTACTTAACAACCTTCTGTACATGGACAATTTGGGGCAAAACAAACTTGGCCTGGTGACACTATCGAACGCTCGCACCCGTGCCTCGGCTTGGTCCACGAGCCTTCATCTACTGTAGCAAAATCCAACTGCACCAATAGTGGGGTAATCATGGCGAAGGCACGTGGACGCGTGGGAGGAGAGGCGGCACGGCCGCAACTGGACGGCGCCGGGCTGCGGTCGGAGATGGGCGGCGAGCCGGACAGCGTGCAGCAGGACGCGGTCGGGCGAGCGGGAGCATCGGCTCAGGAGAGGAGAAGCTGCTGGCGGAAGGACAGGCGTTGGACGTGGCCGCATTCGGCCGCCTCCCGTGGGGATGAGAAAGAGCGGCGTGACGGGTCCATGGGGCAGACGACGCCCAACTCGAGGCAGCCGGCGAGGATAGAGGCGTGGCCGACGAACTCGACCATGGAGCCGCGTGGCGGTGGACCATTGGGGTTGAAGGGCACGATAGACTGCATCTTCCTCGGCGTCTGCAACGATTGCGCCGACCAGCCGGTTGTTGGTGCAGCACCTCGGCTGCACCTTCCTCTTCCTCAGTCGCACGAACGAACGGAGGGAGACAATGGAGTGGAGACACAGAGTTTTCCCCGACCGGCGCACGAACGCCCCCGTGGGCGCACAGACGCCCTACTCTTCTTCCTCTTCAGCTCAACTCAAACACAAACATAGGTGCACACGCACACACACATCACTACCCAGAGAAGCTCTCCTGCCGGCCGGCCGGGCACAAACCACAGCCACGGCGAGACTACATCTCGGGCTCACTCTCCACACACACACATACGTGGAAAGACTACACAGGAGACTACCTCATCTGCTAGCCATACTACACAGCTAATAAACATGGCCTTTTATAGACATCCGCACGTACCCATGCACGACCCGGCCACGAGCGCACTGCTGCAGGTCGCTGATCCGTTTAGTCCGGCCATGCGCACGACGCGGGCCAGCCAGCGCCTGAACGCCAACGGCTTGACGTGGTTTAGTGCTAACAATCTCCCCCTAAACCACGACCTACCGTCGCTGGAGTTGCTGCAGCTTCCATCGTCGTCGTCGCCTCGAACGCCTGACGCCTTCGCACACCTCTATGCGCCACTGCATCTCCAAGGTTGCTGCTTGACGGTAGTTGCACCCTGCAGACTCAGCCGCACGGCACCTCCATGCGGCCACGCCGCCGTGTGCATGCTGCACCATGCCTGACCTTCGCGGCCTTCTCGCCGCGCTGCCACGCATCGCCTACGCGGCCTCCGTGCTCGTCGCACATACGACGCAGCCGCAGACTCGGCCTGGTGCACATACGCCGGTCACCACCGTCATGGACTCGACCTGGTGCACACACGCCGGTATTCCTTCACCTTGGGCGACAAACGCCGAGCTCCTCAACCGGCGACACACGCCGGAAGTTCCGGCCGCACTGGACACGACCTTCCCGGACGCCGCTGCATGTCGTCGTCGTGCCTCTGCATCCACCGCACGAACGGCGCCACAATGCGCCACGTCCGCGGCCGCCACCGTCGCCGTGCTCACCGCGGAGTCGCCGCGCCACATCCCCGAGCCACGAGGCTCTGATACCACACGTTGGTGCAGCACCTCGGCTGCACCTTCCTCTTCCTCAGTCGCACGAACGAACGGAGGGAGACAATGGAGTGGAGACACAGAGTTTTCCCGACCGACGCACGAACACCGCCGTGGGCGCACATATGCCCTACTCTTCTTCCTCTTCAGCTCAACTCAAACACAAACATAGGTGCACACGCACACACGCAGCACTACCCAGAGAAGCTCTCCTGCCGGCCGGCCGGGCACAAACCACAGCCGTGGCGAGACTACATCTCGGGATCACTCTCCACATACGCACATACATCGAAGACTACACATGAGACTACCTCATCTGCTAGTCATACTACACAGCTAATAAACATGGCCTTATATAGACATCCGCACGTACGCACACAACCACTAACTCATGCACGACCCGGCCACTAGCGCACTGCTGCAGGTCGCTGATCCGTTTAGTCCGGCCATGCGCACAACGCGGGCCAGCTAGCGCCTGAACGCCAGCGGCTTGACGTGGTTTAGTGCTAACACCGGTCGTCTCTCATTAACATTGCCGCGGTACTGATGTGCTCTCCAGATAGGCATGTGCGCTCGGCGCCGCCTCCCTGTGATTTTCCTCCAACTCCGGCGGCGGCGCAGCATAGGCGCGCGGCGTGTGCCCCAGTTCACTCTTGCTCAGGTGTCTCTCCGGCTGTCGCCGCCATGCTTCTTGCTCCCGTAGTCCCGCTCAGTCCGGTGTGGTACAGAGAAATGGGATGACTGTTTGGGTAGGTGTCAGGATGCGTTTGGGTCCACGCATGTGCGAGTGACTGAATCTGTATTTGGTACTACTGCTACGTACTCCCTCCGTTCAGAAAAAATTGACGCGAGTGGTGCATAAAAAGTAGCCTAGAAACGTACCTATCTCATGTCAATTAAACATGACCAGAGGTAGTACCATTACCCTTTGGGCCCGCCACTTCTGGCCAGTAGATTTTGGACATCTGTCCGGAGCAAATGCCGCTAGGTTCTATATATGCAGTCTTGGCACTTTTGTTTTCATTGCCAATGCAAACCCAATGCGATCAACTAGAGTTTTCTCAACACCGCGGCTCTCATTTGATACATTTGGTTACAAGATAAACATTCGATGGGTTGACTATTGGTATCTGTATGTGTAAGCACCTAGCTCATATAATCCAACCCCGTCATGGTCGAACTTGTTCAACTGCTTGGAATGAGGGACATCAGAGAAAAATGTTGAGCGTCTAACCCAATTTCTACGGCGAGTCAGCCTCAAGAGTCAACTCGAGTGTGAAGAGGAACTATCTCTGGTACACATAACACAAGGCAGATACGAAGCTGAAGTGAAACGTAGATAAAATTTCGTATTTGACATTAGAACAAAATGTGTTTCCCTATTTGACACCGAAAAGTTTTTATTGCTCTAATTTCTTTTCTAATATGACAATGATATTCATTTTGACCAAATACACAACCGAAAATTGGGCGTTGCATAGCGACATGGAAAGATGTTTGCAACCCTCCTCCATTACATGACAAAAAACATGTAACACAAAACTACGCAAATTAGTAGTATGTTATGCAACAAAGACCACCTTTCTAATGGCTCGTGCTCTATCCACTTTGTAAATTTTTTAATCCGTTT
Organism: Lolium rigidum; assembly: GCF_022539505.1. Taxonomy (NCBI): domain Eukaryota; kingdom Viridiplantae; phylum Streptophyta; class Magnoliopsida; order Poales; family Poaceae; genus Lolium; species Lolium rigidum. Next base: position 95,479,193 of record NC_061513.1, read on the forward strand.
TCCAGGCCTCCTTCTAGTATTCGGTGGGTCCAATTCGGGCAGGTCACATAGCCCAATAGGATCTGGCTCTGTGACGAACATGTGTACCTTGTGCAGCCACAGCTGCGGCATGAGCTGCTACTAATGCAGCTCGCGCCGCTTTCCTTTGTTGCACATGGTTCTTAGTGAATTCATCCAGCTTGCCACGGATAAAATTATACTTGCATTCCTGATTCTGCTTGCACAACTTCTTGAACAGATTCATAAGACTCCTGCTCCTGAACCGCGAGAAGAAATTGGACCCCAGGTGACGCATGCACCACCTCCTCTGCATGTCCATCCATGGTGTCTCTTCATCAGGTCCGGCTTCTTTCAGCGTCTTGATAACCGCAAGTATATCTGCATGCCTATCGTGGAGCACACACACATTTGGGCGATCTTTCACAATTGATTTTTTAACTGCCTGAAGAACCATAACTAGCTACCAGTGTTCTCGCTCTCAACAAATGCTAATGCGAGAGGGACAATTCGATTGTTGCCATCCATACCAATGGCTGTCAGAATCTGGCCCCTATACTTGCTAGTCAGAAAAGTTCCATCTACATACATCACCAGACGACAGTGGTTGAAAGCCTCGATGCATATGCTGAATGCGAAAAACACCCTCTGGAGAACCTTGAAATTAGGGAACTCTGGTATCGCAAAGTCTTCTATGTCCACATAGGTGCCCGGATTCCGGTCCTTCAATGTCTGGAGGAGACGGATGACACCGTCATAAGCATCTAGGAAGGTCCCAAATATGTCCAGTGTCATCTGTTTAGCCCTCCATGACTTGCCATATGAAATTTTATTTATATTTAAGGTGAACTCTTTCCTGGATGGTTTTAACCCCCATCGCTTTATTCTCTACAATCTCCTTGTACAACAAGCGAGCAAGCAGAGTGGAGGTAAGATTTCGATGATCCAACAGCATACTCCTAAGGACACAGGTGTGCGACACGAAGTCGCTCACAACCCAAGTTGTGTCATACTTCGGACAGTACCCATGCACCCTTGATGAACATCTACCATCGTTGCAGACCACTGTCAAGAATTTCTAACTTGAAACGGTGGTTCTGAATATCCGTTACGTGTTCATTGCCCACTGAGTGATTGCTTCCTGCAGATGTCTCTTATCACCATATCTAGCACAAATTAAGATGGTGTTCATGTTGTACTCCTAGGCAGAATCATGGCGGTCATTCACTATCATTGCCTCCGACAAATCCTGGTTCCAAGAAGAGGGGATCGGATCCTCCTCCTCGTTGTCATCTGAATTAGCGGATCCATAAGATTGATCGGAGTCAAGCTCATCGTCCACACCATCCTCGTCTTCCTCATCCATCATGTTCTGCATCTGCTCTTCTTCTTCATCCTCGCTTTGAAGCTCGACACTACCATCATGCCCACCAACTGCATGGCTACTCTGCCCGGAATGGAAACTGCTGCCTCCAGCATCTTAACTTTGACTGCTCTAGCCAGGATGGAACTCACCCTCGCCTTCGTGGGAATTGACCTCCTTCGCCCCAGGAAGCATTAAGGCGATGGGGTGAGTTCCCCTGCGCTCACACGCTTCTAACCAGTGCACCCACTGAGATGTCCGCTCAATCGGCTTCAACCGCCAGAAAATCTGGGTACTTGAGATGTTCCACAAAGCATGCACACCAACAGTGTATGCTTCGGGATTAAGCCCGAAATTCACGGTCAACCACTCCTTCAACTGACTAAGTCGTCATGTTTTTGGGTTTGATAAATGCAACTCCTCATACTGAAACTCGCTCAGATCAGCTCCCATCGGAGTTGTCGGACCATGCCGTTACCGAAGTAAACAACGAATTTTACTCTATCTGACATATCTGCTCACCTATATAAATTACAGACTCGTCAAAAAAATCTAGCACCTACACTCATAAATAAAAAAATCTAGCACCTACAGTCCTAAACAAATACTTTTTAACGGTACCTATTTCAGTAACTAATCTGCGAAGCTAACGAACGCAACATGCATGATTATACCATCTAATATCAGGAATTAGGGTTTACCCTTGAAGCGTGCCAAACACCTCCGTTAGCAGCTCAGCTCCTCCACCACGTAGCAGCTGCACCACCATGCAGCAGCAGCAGCAGCACCACCACCACCACCACAACCTACTCCAACAACACCTCCACCGAAATGTCTTAAAAACTAACCCATCTATAGATTAGGTGATTCTATAGCATTTGGTGATCAAACTACAACAACTGGGTGGACAAATCGCTCACAAATGAGAGAAAATGCTGGTGGGCTAAGAGCAAACGAGAGAGAGAGAGAGCAGATGAACTGAGAGCAGGAGGAAGAAGAGAGCGTCGCCGCAACAGCTCGGCTTGGTCGAATTTAATACCCGCGTGCTTCGGGGTCAGCGAACCCGACTCGGGGTCAGGAAACACGATTCCCACGCCTCGGGATTCCTCTCTCCGACGGGCGCTGCTCCTGGCCAGCCGACGGGCCGACACGGCCCGCGCGTGGCCGACAGGCACGACTCGGGGTCAGCCACCCTGACTTTGGCTGCTCGACAAGATTCCGTCCCACTCGGGTTTCTGAACCCCGATTTTTCAATTTTGGGTTCGTGGACCCGATGGTGTATTATTCGTGTAAAGGTGAAAAACGAATATATTTCTGGAATTAATAAAAAAAAGTGTATTATTTAAAAAAATCGCCTTACACCTGCCATTAGTCCTCTTGAGTACAATCTATTAAATTTCATTTTATTGCCGCTTTCAGTAGTTCCTCTTAGTTTATATATATGTTCTCGTGCGACCATGTCGCTCATGTCTTTAGTCTATTCAATCTTACATGTGCTAGCTGCTGTAAAAATAAACTAGGGTTCCACTGCTATCCATTAGGAAGTATGTACAAGAAAGAAAGATAAATAGTAGTGTATGGAGTAGCTGCCAATAGCCAGTCATTGTGCCTCTTCCCCGGTCACTGGTTATCCCATCTAAACCACATAGAGCAAGCGGTGTGCAAGCTAGCAGTTGTATCAGCGAGTTAGCATGTCATGCTTGTATGGCCACGAAACATTTCGTAACCTGGACCGATGCTTGGGTCAACACAGTGTTCTTGAAATGAGCGGCACCGGGAAGCTTGTGAGCCTAACTACCGAACCAGGATGCACGCGGCCTGGTGGCACAACTGTTCTCACGACCGTGAAGCGGGCTGCGCAAGTCGCACGACAGAACAAGGCCCCTTGATTCTAGGGTGAGTGCTTCAGATATAGCTCTAGCAGCCCCCATGTCATTGTAGTCGGTGTTTGCTCTGCGGCCTGCATCCGTTGCCAAAGGCCATCAGTACGTGAGGCGAGGCAATCTCCCGACCTGATAGGACAGTCTCCGCTTGTATGACGATTCGATTCAGTCAGCGGCTCGGTCCGGTTAGCTAGGCCCACGAGGTCTGCTGGTGGGGATCGAGATCCTCTGACGTTTGAGCCAAGTACTGTAGGGGAAAGTTGATGATTCTAGTCCGTTCGTTCGCAAAAAAATATCCAAAAATACAAAAGTAAAGAGAAAATGAATTAGTTAATTCAATAAGAGAGAAAAGGGGGCCAGGACTTTATTTCGTTGCCCAAGCGAATCCCATTCAATCGTTTACTCATGGAATGAGTCCGTTGGAAAATTCAATCAATGTTTTTTTCCTATACTATACATTTTGCCTTTTGTGGAAGATATGTGCCTACTCTACTTTCCTATCTAGGACTTCGATATACAAAATATATACTACTGTGAAGCATAGATTGCTGTCAACGGAGAATTTTCTTAGTATTTGCACTCAACCGGTAGCTCCTAGAAACACAGCGAGCATATCCGGCCCAAAGCCCACTTTAACAAATACTCCGTAGAAGAGAAAAAGCACTGCTTCGCTTGAGAGAAAAAAAAGCTCCCGTCTAGAATTCCTCTTCCTTGCTATCGCGGTTCGCTCACTCACACTGCGTAGCTCCACACTAGCCATCAGCTGCACTAGGTCGGAGAGGCCGCTCTCAACCAGCGCCCGTGCCGGCCTGGTCGACGCGCTCGACCTCTCATTGGTGCTATCTTCCTTGGCGAACTCCGGTAGAGGCCTCCAAGCGGAGGAGGGGCTTGCCGGCCTGGTCGCCGCGCTCCATCTCTGTGTTGCGGCTTCCCTGACGCACACTGGCCGCGTCCTCCAAGTGGAGGAGCAGGAGCGCCTCCCAGGATGCTCGACGTGCTCCGCTTCCTTGGCGAACGTCGGCCGTGTCCTCCAAGCGGATGAGCAGGAGCGCTTTCCGGCTTGGTCGATGCGCTTGATCTCTGTGTTGTGGCTTCCGTTGCCGCCGCGGGAGCGTATGCTTGCCGTGTCTTGATTTGGTTGTTTTGACTGAAAACTGATTCCAGTTGCTACCGTATCTGCACTCAGTTTAGTGCTTGCTCTGATATTATGAATAAATTGGTGTTAAACTATTGTTCTAATATACTTTGTTCATGTGTAAATTGAACAGAAGTTCTTAGTAGAAATCTGATCTGAATGCAAATTGTTGCTGCTAATTGATTTATGAAGATTATTTATGATTAGAAGATTGTCATCAGAGGTTAATTAATTTAGTCTTCCCTGGTGTGCTGCTGGCTCACTTGCTTGTACTGGTTGTCTCTCTTCTTTAGAATCCTCTGTTTATTATACGGTGCCCAGTACTTACATAATGCAAAATTTTGCTGCTACTGAATTTAAACAAAATGGAACCCAGAACTGAATTAAATGGCAGCTATTGCCTAGAACTAAACTGAATAGCACTAGAACAAAACTGAATGGCAAGTATTTCCCATAGCTAAACTGAACTGAATTGAATGGCATCCAAAATCAGAAGTATCTCACCACAACCCAGTAAAAACGTCATCTGTTATTGGCCCCTGTAAATTGCATAAAAATAAAGTAAGATTTGTAAGTTATGATCTCTAGAAATGTAAACCAACTATATGAACAAGATTACCGTTAATAGTTGAGTGAAGCTAACATTGGCCTTGTAAACTTGAGATGCCTCCACTTCGCCAGTACAAACATTATCATTTGCAAGTTTGCAACTTGCGCAGTACCACTACCTGCCTCTGCCCCAAGCTCTTGTATCTTGTAATGAAATAAAATTGGAAAAAGATTAGAATTTGTGGACATAATGATAGCATTGACAATTAAATTTTTATTTACCAACATACCTCTTCTCCTAACTGTGATGTAGCTTTGCCATCTTTTTTTTTCTAATCTTGTGCTTCTTATCAAGCCAAGTTCTTCTTCGTTTTGAAGTTTTTGTTTCAACCTCCTTTTTCTTTAGGCATGCATTACTCAACAAGTCATTTGGTGGGCTAGCATATGTGGGAGTGGTACATGGATACCGTGGCATGCTTGTAGTTGCATTGATTTTTTCTTCAATTTGCTTACCAACAAGGATGTCAAGTGTGCTAGCTACCAAGTCGACGCATTCTGGAAAGTTGGATGCTCGATCTGCCAAATTATGAAATTTGTGGGACATATGTCTGTAGCTAAGCATGGCATCCATATGTGGATTTTCTATTATGTTTCTTCCCTCCTTGTCTAGTACAATTCCAGTCAGTGCTTCCCATGTCCATCGCTTTAACACATAATTTGGTGGTAGTGACTTGATATTCATTAAATCAAGAACTTTAAGAGCATGGCCACACAATATCCCAATTTTATCAAATTGGCGGCAGCTGGACATAGCTATTTGTTTCGAAGGATCGCCAACTACTTTATACTCCTCCTCAAAGGTAAAATCTCCAACTTGATATTCATTGCAACAATCCAATGCATTGGTGCAAGCTGACAATGATATTTCATATTCACCTTGAAAAGCTTCAAATATACCAGGTGTATATAGCTTGCTAGCCTCGCACCAACATTGGTGGTGGTCTCCTCATACATAGTTTTGGCAACTTTTTCCTTGATTCAAATTCTGAATTTAGTTCGGTATTCCTTTTTTCCTTGCACCACTTGAAGGATGCAAAGGTTTAATCATACATGAGAGCAGCACCAAAAACTATTGTTTCTCTAAAGTGATTGAATCTGACAAAAACACCAAAAGGCCTGCTCTCCTTGTTTGTTCCAAAAGTAGTGTCAAAAATAACTACGTCACCAAAATGTGCATAGTCCATTATCATTTTAGCATCAGCCCAAAATATGTTTGATATTTTCTCTTCACAATCCATTTGCAATGCATATTGGAATGATGGGTTTTCAGCAATCTTGTCTTGAAAATGCTTAAGCATGCTACCTGCTTGGTAATATGCCATTTCTCTTTGGCGCTTGGTCCTCAAATAATTCTTGTGATCACAGAGGGTATAGCTAAGATTGGGTCGTCCACCAACTTGGCGACTTGCCAACTCATGTGCGGCTTTTGGCCTAATTCCTGCATCATCCGCCATTCCGATTTCCAATGCTTGTAACTCTGAAATTTTTCTTTGTGACACCATTAAGTGTAAAGTTTCCGGCAGGTGTAGTGTGTGATGGTGTTCCAAAACCAGCGCAAAAACTATGGGATTTTCCTTCTCTCAGTCCATTTTCACATTCATGTGGACTCGGGCAATTGGTTCTAGTTTCAGCTCGAGGTAACTTTGTTAAATAATCCCTCTTGTCTTGTGATCAAAGATACTCATTTGAACAAACAAATTTACATGATGTAACCTTTCCATCGGATGGCCTTTTGTTTGTCTACCTTTTCCTGATCTCGAAGCCTTGCTGCCCACTATAGGTTAGCCAAAATGCACAAGTCTCATCTGAATTTCTAAATTCCATGCCAACATGAGGTACCGAACCAGGAAGTACAACTCTGTAGTGTAAAAAATAAACCAGGTAGAGGTAGTACTTAGGGATATAAAAAACTACAACTTCTTATTAAATCTAGGAAATTCTGATGCCAATGTACTTGGGATAATGAAATTACCGATTGATATTGGGATCATGATGCGATAAGTTAATCTGTTTTGACAATTCTGTTTCTTTCTCAGTTTCTTCCATTGGCAAGCAGGGGCGGAGCTAGGAAATTTACTCGATGGGTTCACTTAGGATTTTGGCATGAAACTAACTACATTACTGTACACTTTTCAACCATCTCTAAACACCATCATACCACTCAGCATAACATGTGCAAATGAAATATCTTAACATAAATAGCAATTCCATACTTATATTAAAATTAATACATGGAGACATACCGAGTAACTGAAATCCTAAACCCACTTCTTTAGGTATTTAATATAAAATAGTAGTAAAAAGCTTTGTAATCTAGGGGGCTGCTTCCACCTTCCTGTAAAAGATCAAACAAAAATGACAAGTTAATTTCATGAGTTTTAAACAAGTAAAATTACGTGAAACATATAGATTCACTCACATTTAAAGTTTTCCTTGTCGATCTTTCATCTTCTTAAAGAGATCAAACACTTCAGCATTACGAATAGGAGAAAACATGTCTTTCTCCACATAACAAATTAGACAATCACTCATAAACTGATCACCCATTTTATTGCGCAACTTTTTCTTCACCACATTCATAGCTGAAAAGCATCTCTCCACTGATGCCGTGGCAACCGGCAATATCAACACTAACTTTAGAAGGTGATATACCAATGGAAAAGTAACATGCTTATTTGTTTGCACCATTAGTTTACCAAGATCAGCAATTCCATCCAAATTAGCAAACCTTTCATCCGCTCTTACATTGTCAATGTATGTGACAAGTTCATGACCAAGATCATCAATTTTTTCTGAATTAAAATCATCTGGATAGAACTTAGCTAGCTCCACTCAACTCTCTGAGTTAAAAGCACCAAAAGAGTCTATTGGACTGAAAGAAGCCATGCGACCAAGCAACACGGAATTTACCTCGTTGAAGCGGTCATCAAATTCTTGAAGTTGCCAGTCAATAACAGAATTGAGACAGTCTATTTGGTAATGTTGAAGGTTTGTTTTGTTGGTTTTTTTCCGCGGTGCATGCCGATCAACAAAATCTTCATTCATGTTTGCATTCTGAATTTGGTGTTCTTCACAGAATAAATATGCCTTCTGTACAAGTGAGTCCCATCCATTCTCCCTTAGTTCTTGCAGGTCATTCCTTGTTGACTTCACACATGATATGGCATTCAGGATGTCTTGATCCTTCTTCTGTAAAGATTGTGACAGGGTATTTGCACTACCTAATATATGTAGCATCATGTGCAAATAAAACACAAACTCAAAGGTCTCAAAATATGCTACAAGACCACGTGCCTGGCATTTCTTATCACCCTTTCCTTCTTTTGCAACATACTTCAGAACAGAGATGGTAGCTGTGAACAATTTCACAAGACCTGAAAGGGTTCTGTAGTGTGAACCCCACCGCGTATCACCAACTCTTTGGAGAGTTTGATCTTGATTTTGCCCTGTCCCTGTGCTAATCCGCCCGCTGCCTATGGCTTTTATTACCTCCTCCCGATGTTTCTCTCTAATCATGTCTTTTCTTTTGCAAGAAGCTCCAACCACATTAAATAAAATAGAGATCATGTAGAAAAAATCTGCAATATCGTCATTCTTCTTTGCTACTGCCACAATAACCAGCTGGAGTTGGTGAGCAAAACAGTGCACATAATATGCTGAACTATTCTCTTGCAGAATTTTTGCTTTCAAGCCATTAAACTCACCACGCATGTTGCTTGCCCCATCATAGCATTGACCTCTCACTTGTTTAATACTTAATCCAATATCAGTGAATAATTTCTGAAGAGCATTCTTGAGACATGTTGCTGATGTTTCCTTCACATGTACAACTCCAACTAACCTTTCAACGATGCACCCACGCTTGTTAAGATATCTCAAGACAACTGCCATTTGTTCTTTGTCGGATACATCAGCAGCTTCATCAACCAACAGACTAAACACATCACCTCCAATTTCTTCAGTGATAGTATTTAGAGTTATCTGCGCAAAATATTAACGAACTCATTAGAGATCAGCTATAACTTGCAAGGTAAAAACTATTAGACAATATAATTTAATGATGACGTTACCTTTGCAAAATAACTAATAAGTTCCTTTTGAATATCACCGCATATCCATTGAAGATTTTCTGGAGCATTCTCAAGGACTACCTTCTGTATCTGGTCGTTCTGATTTGCCAAAGTTTTTACTAACTCTCGAAAGTTTCCCTTATTTTTTGACTCCTTTGATTCATCATGTCCTCGAAAAGCTAAGCCTTGACTCAACAAGTATCTAACTGAATCAATTGAAGCATTAAGCCGAATACGATTTTTCTTTTTTGTAAGATCAGTTTGCCTATTGAGAGCAACCTGAATTGATTGATCTTGATTCATCAAAGCATCACATCTTTTTACTGCTACATTATGGAAGCTGTTAATGTTACTCTTACCCACATGAGTATTTAGTCTGGATTTCTTGTTCCAACCATTCCAACCTTCAATTACAAATGTCTCATTCCCAGCTTGTCCCTCGTTGGAATCTCTAAATAGGTAGCAGCACAAACAAAAAGCCTTATCAACCTTGTCACTGTACTCAAGCCAACCACCATATTTCTTGAACCATGCTGGATTAAATCTCCGTCGGTCTTCACCAATGAGCCTATGTGGATAAACAAAATCATGTGGTGGCCTGTATGGTCCCCTGGTTAAGTATCTTCTCCTAATCTCATCTTGCTTCTTAGGATCACGGGTGTATTGGGAAATTCTCTTCCGATCGGCCGGGTCATAAGGCAGTTCATCTAAATTGATCTCTCTCTGATTAGAAGGATTTGGAAGACTAGCATTCACAGCAACCGATTGCTTGCGTCTAACAGATGGTCGTGAAGTACCTTCCTCATTACCTGACTCTAATGCTCGTTTTGCTTTTCCGTAATACCTTTCCATGACCTAGTATCAATCAATGTTTAGGGGAAAGCAATCAGAAAATTAGGGCGCGCTGCAATCTTGACAAAAATCATATTAGGGCTGGACAAAAATTGCACAAGCGGGTGAGAGATACCTGCCTGGAGTGTTGCGGAATTGTACTGCAATTTCCCCGGCTTGCCGCTGCCGGCCGGCGACGTAGACTTCCGAGCGATCGAGCGGAGGGTCTGAGAGAGATGCGAGAATTCAGTTTTGGTGTTGTGTGTTGCGGCTGGGATTAGCGACTCGAGCGGAACGGAAAGACGGCAAAACGTGCAGCTAGCCGGGTATACACGCACGTATAGCTACCAGATTGTACGAGCCCCATCGTTTTCATGCGGCCTGTTTAATATTTTCAGAAAGTGTGGGCTTTTAGCATCCTAATAAAATATATTATCTATGGGCCAGAAGGCTTTTCATTAGTTCAGCTGAGGAGTTGATGGGTTCAGTCGAATTTTTTTGTTGGGTTCAGCCACTGAATACGTATAGGCTGTTCCTAGTTCGGCAAAATCCATTGGTGTCATTTGCACCCAATGGTTATACGCTGGCTCCGCCACTGTTGGCAAGGATGCTTGATGAACTTCAGCAAAACTACTTCCATGAGAAACATGAAGATTTGATCAAGTTCCAAAGAAATCTCAAGGTGAGAGTTTGATCTACTCAGGTGATTACCTTCGTGTGGAAAATTGTACGACAAGCTGAGAAATCCAAGCCAATGACAATTTACCTGAGAATGATGAGGTGAGTAGCGCGCCCAATATAGGTTCTGGCGATCCCTTTTTCTCGCATTGTTTCTTTCTATCGATGATCTCACGCTCTTTTTCTCTTCTGGCGCCTTTTCTGTATTGGAGCGAGCCATTACCTCTTTACTGATCTGGGCTTTTGGGCCGGATGTGCGCTGTGTTTCCAGGACTTGGCTGTGCTGCCATGTTGTCGTACAATGCGAACGAATGGACTAGAATCATCAACGTCCCCCTGCACTCCTGCAGTACTTGGCTCAACGTCAGAGGATCTCGATCCACTGGTATCGCTCATTCGGCAGCTGATGTTGCTATGCTCTCCCTCTCTCACTATGTTGCTATAGCCTTTGCCTCTTCAACATGGTCCGCCTATAAATTGATGAAGCGATTCCAAAATCTGGAAATTGATAGATCTCAACATTATAATATTCTCATGGTTTTAAAACCTTGTGCAATGAATAGTTGATTAGGGGCATGCAGTTGAGTAGAGCGTGAGCAACAAAAATAGCCGCACTGAAGCCGACAAACTGCTCAGCACCGTGATACGTCTCCGACGTATCGATAATTTCTTATGTTCTATGCCATATTATTGATGATACCTACATGTTTTATGCACACTTTATGTCATATTCGTGCATTTTCTGGAACTAACCTATTAACAAGATGCCGAAGTGCCGCTTCCGTTTTCTCGCTGTTTTTGGTTTCGAAATCCTAGTAACGAAATATTCTCGGAATTGGACGAAACAAAGACCCAGGGGCCTATTTTTCCACGGAGCTTCCATAAGACCGAAGAACATACGAAGTGGGGCCACGAGGTGGCGACACCACGTGGCGGCGCGGCCCAGGGGGGGGCCTGATGTCTACGGGAGCTTCTATTCTTGTAGACAGTGTTGGGCCTCCAAGAGCAGAGGTTTGTAGAACAGCAGCAAGTTTCCCTTAAGTGGATACCCAAGGTTTATCGAACTCAGGGAGGAAGAGGTCAAAGATATCCCTCTCATGCAACCACCGCAACCACAAAGCAAGAAGTCTCTTGTGTCCCCAACACACCTAATAGGTGCACTAGTTCGGCGAAGAGATAGTGAAATACAGGTGGTATGAATAAGTAGTAGCAACGGCGAGAAAAGTGCTCGCCCGGGACGAGTAAACAAGCAGTAGTAACGCAGCGATAGTAACGCGAAGAAACAGTAAACAAGCAGCAACAGCAGTATTTAGGAACAAGGCCTAGGGAATAGACTTTCACTAGTGGACACTCTCAACATTGATCACATAACAGAACAGATAAATGCTTACTCTACACTTTGTTGGATGATGAACACATTGCGTAGGATTACACGAACCCTCAATGCCGGAGTTAACAAGCTCCACAATAATGCTCATATTTTAGTAACCTTTAGTGTAAGATAGATCAACAGACTAAACCAAGTACTAGCATAGCATGCACTACTCGTCACCTTCATGCATATGTAGGAGGAATAGATCACATCAATATTATCATAGCAATAGTTAACTTCGCAATCTACAAGAGATCATGATCATAGCATAAACCAAGTACTAACACGGTGCACGCACTTGTCACCTTTGCACACATGCAGGAGGAATAAACTACTTTAATAACAAATCACTAGAGTAGCACATAGATAAATTGTGATACAACATGCTGCAATCATAAAGAGATATAAATAAGCACCTCACTATGCCATTCAATGAGTAAGTATTACGTGAAATATGGCCTAAGAGACCCACACGGTGCACACACTGTCACCTTTACACACGTGGGACGAGGAGTCTCCGGAGATCACATAAGTAAAACTCACTTGACTAGCATAATGACATCTAGATTACAAGCATCATCATATGAATCTCAATCATGTAAGGCAGCTCATGAGATTATTGTATTGAAACACATAGGAGAGAGATGAACCACATAGCTACCGGTACAGCCCCGAGCCTCGATGGAGAACTACTCCCTCCTCATGGGAGCAGCAGCGGTGATGAAGATGGCGGTGGAGATGGCAGCGGTGTCGATGGAGAAGCCTTCCGGGGCACTTCCCCGCTCCGGCAGGGTGCCGGAACAGAGACTCCTGTCCCCCAGATCTTGGCTTCGCGATGGCGGCGGCTCTGGCAGGTTTCTGTGGGTTTCGTCAATTGTGATAGGGTTTTCTGATCCATGGGCTTTTTATAGGCGGAGAGGCGGCGCAGGAAGGTCGAAGGGGGGCCCACACCCTAGGGGGGCGCGCCCCCCCCTTGGCCGCGCCGGGGTGTGGTGTGGGGCCCCCAGGGCTCCTCTCGATTCTTCCCGGGTGTTCTGGATGCTTCCGATGAAAATAGGAACTTTGGCGTTGATTTCGTCCGATTCCGAGAATATTTCGTTACTAGGATTTCGAAACCAAAAACAGCAGAAAACGAGAACCGGCACTTCGGCATCTTGTTAATAGGTTAGTTCCGGAAAATGCACGAATATGACATAAAGTGTGCATAAAACATGTAGATAACATCAATAATGTGGCATGGAACACAAGAAATTATCGATACGTTGGAGACGTATCGGCATCCCCAAGCTTAGTTCTACTCGTCCCGAGCGGGTAAAACGATAACAAAGATAATTTCTGGAGTGACATGCCATCATAATCTTGATCATACTATTTGTAAAGCATATGTAGTGAATGCAGCGATCAAAACAATGTGTATGACATGAGTAAACAAGTGAATCATAAAGCAAAGACTTTTCATGAATAGCAATTCAAGACAAGCATCAATAAGTCTTGCATAAGAGTTAACTCATAAAGCAATAATTCAAAGTAAAGGTATTGAAGCAACACAAAAGAAGATTAAGTTTCAGCGGTTGCTTTCAACTTGTAACATGTATATCTCATGGATATTGTCAACATAGAGTAATATAATAAGTGCAATAAGCAAGTATGTAGGAATCGATGCACAGTTCACACAAGTGTTTGCTTCTTGAGGTGGAGAGAAATAGGTGAACTCGACTCAACATTGAAAGTAAAAGAATGGTCCTCATAGAGGAAAAACATCGATTGCTATATTTGTGCTAGAGCTTTGATTTTGAAAACATGAAACAATTTTGTCAACGGTAGTAATAAAGCATATGCATCATGTAAATTATATCTTATAAGTTGCAAGCCTCATGCATAGTGTACCAATAGTGCCCGCACCTTGTCCTAATTAGCTTGGACTACCTGGGTTATCACCGCAATACATATGCTTTAACCAAGTTTCACAAAGGGGTACCTCTATGCCGCCTGTACAAAGGTCTAAGGAGAAAGCTCGCATTTGGATTTCTCGCTTTTGATTATTCTCAACTTAGACATCCATACCGGGACAACATAGACAACAGATAATGGACTCATCTTTTAATGCTTTAAGCATTTGACAACAATTAATTCTTTTCTCATTAGAGATTTGAGGATATTTGTCCAAAACTAAAACTTCCACCATGAATCATGGCTTTAGTTAGCGGCCCAATGTTCTTCTCTCACAATATGCATGCTCAAACCATTCAACTCGGTGTAGATCGCCCTTACTTCAGACAAGACGAACATGCATAGCAACTCACATGAAATTCAACAATGAGTTGATGGCGTTCCCCAGTAAACATGGTTATCGCACAACAAGCAACTTAATAAGAGATAAAGTGCATAATTATATATTCAATACCACAATAGTTTTTAAGCTATTTGTCCCATGAGCTATATATTGCAAAGGTGAATGATGGAATTTTAAAGGTAGCACTCAAGCAATTTACTTTGGAATGGCGGGAAAATACCATGTAGTATAGGTAGGTATGGTGGACACAAATGGCATAGTGGTTGGCTCAAGTATTTTGGATGCATGAGAAGTATTCCCTCTCGATACAAGGTTTAGGCTAGCAAGGCTTATTTGAAACAAACACAAGGATGAACCGGTGCAGCAAAACTCACATAAAAGACATATTGAAAACATTATAAGACTCTACACCGTCTTCCTTGTTGTTCAAACTCAATACTAGAAATTATCTAGACCTTAGAGAAACCAAATATGCAAACCAAATTTTAGCATGCTCTATGTATTTCTTCATTAATGGGTGCAAAGCATATGATGCAAGAGCTTAAACATGAGCACAACAATTGCCAAGTATCACATTACCCAAGACATTATAGCAATTACTACATGTATCATTTTCCAATTCCAACCATATAACAATTTAACGAAGAGGAAACTTCGCCATGAATATTATGAGCTAAGAACACATGTGTTCATATGAACCAGCGGAGCGTGTCTCTCTCCCACACAAGCATGATGTAATCCAATTTATTCAAACAAAAACAAAAACAAAAGCACACAGACGCTCCAAGTAAAGCACATAAGATGTGGCCGAATAAAAATATAGTTTCAGGGGAGGAACCTGATAATGTTGTCGATGAAGAAGGGGAGGCCTTGGGCATCCCCAAGCTTAGACGCTTGAGTCTTCTTGATATATGCAGGGATGAACCACCGGGCATCCCCAAGCTTAGACTTTTCACTCTTCTTGATCGTAGTATATCATCCTCCTCTCTTGACCCTTGAAAACTTCCTCCACACCAAACTCGAAACAACTCATTAGAGGGTTAGTGGACAATAAAAATTAACATGTTCAGAGGTGACACAATCATTCTTAACACTTCTGGACATTGCATAAAGCTACTTGGACATTAATGGATCAAAGAAATTCATCCAACATAGCAAAAGAGGCAATGCGAAATAAAAGGCAGAATCTGTCAAAACAGAACAGTCCGTAAAGATGGATTTTATTAGGCCACCAGACTTGCTCAAATGAAAATGCTCAAATTTAATGAAAGTTGCGTACATATCTGAGGATCACTCACGTAAATTGGCATAATTTTCTGAGTTACCTACAGAGAATTAGACCCAGATTCGTGACAGCAAAGAAATCTGTTTCTGCGCAGTAATCCAAATCTAGTACTTACTTTACTATCAAAGACTTTACTTGGCACAACAAAACACAAAACTAAGATAAGGAGAGGTTGCTACAGTAGTAAACAACTTCCAAGACACAAATATAAAACAAAGTACTGTAGCAAAATAACACATGGGTTATCTCCCAAGAAGTTCTTTCTTTTTAGCCATTAAGATGGGCTCAGCAGTTTTAATGATGCACTCACAAGAAATAGTATTTGAAGCAAAAGAGAGCATCAAGAGGCAAATTCAAAACACATTTAAGTCTAACATGCTTCCTATGCATAGGAATCTTGTAAATAAACAAGTTCATGAAGAGCAAAGTAACAAGCATAGGAAGATAAAACAAGTGTAGCTTCAAAAATTTCAGCACATAGAGAGGCATTTTAGTAACATGAAAATTTCTACAACCATATTTTCCTCTCTCATAATAACTTTCAGTAGCATCATGAGCAAACTCAACAATATAACTATCACATAAAGCATTCTTATCATGAGTCTCATGCATAAAATTATTACTCTCCACATAAGCATAGTCAAATTTATTAGTTGTAGTGAGAGCAAATTCAACAAAGTAGCTATCATTATTATTCTCATCAAGTGTAGGAGGCATAGTATAATCACAACAAAATTTACTCTCCATAGTAGGTTGTACCAAAAGACCACTATCATTATCATCATAAATAGGAGGCAAAGTATCATCACAGAAAATTTTCTCCTCAATGCTTGGGGGACTAAAAATATCATGAAAACCAGCTTCCCCAAGCTTAGAACTTTCTATATCATTATCAACAATGGTGTTCAAAGCGTTCATACTAATATTACTACCAACATGCAAAGAAGATTTCATAGGTTTTTTAATTTTCGCATCAAACAATCCATGTTTTAAATCAGGAAATAGAATAAGAAGCTCACTCTTGTACATTATGCCAAACTAGTGTAAACAAGAAACAACAAGATGCAATTGCAGGATCTAAAGGAAATAGCTTCGAGCACACACACAACGGCGCCGAGAAAAATACTTTACCCGAGACCGTAGTATGAGAGCCTTTTTACCTTTCCTCCCCGGCAACGGCGCCGGAAAAGTGCTTGATGTCTACGGGAGCTTCTATTCTTGTAGACAGTGTTGGGCCTCCAAGAGCAGAGGTTTGTAGAACAGCGAGCAAGTTTCCCTTAAGTGGATACCCAAGGTTTATCGAACTCGGGGAGGAAGAGGTCAAAGATATCCCTCTCATGCAACCCCGCAACCACAAAGCAAGAAGTCTCTTGTGTCCCCAACACACCTAATAGGTGCACTAGTTCGGCGAAGAGATAGTGAAATACAGGTGGTATGAATAAGTAGTAGCAACGGCGAGAAAAGTGCTCTGCCCAGGACGAGTAAACAAGCGTAGTAACGCAGCAGTAGTAACGCAATGAAAACAAGTAAACAAGCGAGCAACAGCGGTATTTAGGAACAAGGCCTAGGGAATAGACTTTCACTAGTGGACACTCTCAACATTGATCACATAACAGAACAGATAAATGCTTACTCTACACTTTGTTGGATGATGAACACATTGCGTAGGATTACACGAACCCTCAATGCCGGAGTTAACAAGCTCCACAATAATGCTCATATTTTAGTAACCTTTAGTGTAAGATAGATCAACAGACTAAACCAAGTACTAGCATAGCATGCACACTGTCACCTTCATGCATATGTAGGAGGAATAGATCACATCAATATTATCATAGCAATAGTTAACTTCGCAATCTACAAGAGATCATGATCATAGCATAAACCAAGTACTAACACGGTGCACGCACTGTCACCTTTGCACACATGCAGGAGGAATAAACTACTTTAATAACAAATCACTAGAGTAGCACATAGATAAATTGTGATACAACATGCTGCAATCATAAAGAGATATAAATAAGCACCTCACTATGCCATTCAATGAGTAAGTATTCCGTGAAATATGGCCTAAGAGACCCACACGGTGCACACACTCGTCACCTTTACACACGTGGGACGAGGAGTCTCCGGAGATCACATAAGTAAAACTCACTTGACTAGCATAATGACATCTAGATTACAAGCATCATCATATGAATCTCAATCATGTAAGGCAGCTCATGAGATTATTGTATTGAAACACATAGGAGAGAGATGAACCACATAGCTACCGGTACAGCCCCGAGCCTCGATGGAGAACTACTCCCTCCTCATGGGAGCAACAGCGGTGATGAAGATGGCGGTGGAGATGGCAGCGGTGTCGATGAAGAAG
Organism: Lolium rigidum; assembly: GCF_022539505.1. Taxonomy (NCBI): domain Eukaryota; kingdom Viridiplantae; phylum Streptophyta; class Magnoliopsida; order Poales; family Poaceae; genus Lolium; species Lolium rigidum. Next base: position 95,497,083 of record NC_061513.1, read on the forward strand.
CCTTCCGGGGCACTTCCCCGCTCCGGCGAGGTGCCGGAACGGAGACTCCTGTCCCCCGGATCTTGGCTTCGCGATGGCGGCGGCTCCGGCGGGTTTCGTGGGTTTCGTCAATTGTGATAGGGTTTTCTGATCCAGGGGCTTTTTATAGGCGGAGAGGCGGCGCAGGAAGGTCGAAGGGGGGCCCACACCCTAGGGGGCCCCCCCCCCTTGGCCGCGCCGGGGTGTGGTGTGGGGCCCCCAGGGCTCCCCTCTGATTCTTCCCGGGTGTTCTGGATGCTTCCGATGAAAATAGGAACTTTGGCGTTGATTTCTTCCGATTCCGAGAATATTTCGTTACTAGGATTTCGAAACCAAAAACAGCAGAAAACGAGAACCGGCACTTCGGCATCTTGTTAATAGGTTAGTTCCAGAAAATGCACGAATATGACATAAAGTGTGCATAAAATATGTAGATAACATCAATAATGTGGCATGGAACACAAGAAATTATCGATACGTTGGAGACGTATCAGGGCCCGCGCCGCCCTATGGTGTGGCCCCCTCGTCTGGCCCCCGACTCTGCCCTTCCGCCTACTTAAAGCCTCCGTCGCGAAACCCCTGAGGCGAAAAAAACCACGATACGGAAAACCTTACTGAGACGCCGCCGCCGCCGATCCCATCTCGGGGGATTCTGGAGATCTCCTCCGGCACCCTGCCGGAGAGGGGATTCATCTCCCGGAGGACTCTACACCGCCATGGTCGCCTCCGGAGTGATGAGTGAGTAGTTCACCCCTGGACTATGGGTCCATAGCAGTAGCTAGATGGTTGTCTTCTCCTCATTGTGCTTCATTGTTGGATCTTGTGAGCTGCCTAACATGATCAAGATCATCTATCCGTAATTCTATATGTTGTGTTTGTCGGGATCCGATGGATAGAGAATACCATGTCATGTTAATTATCAAGTTATTACATATGTGTTGTTTATGATCTTGCATGCTCTCCGTTACTAGTAGAGGCTCGGCCAAGTTTTTACTTTTAACTCCAAGAGGGAGTATTTATGCTCGATAGTGGGTTCATGCCTCGCATTGACACCGGGACGAAGTGACGAAAGTTCTAAGGTTGTGTTGTGCTTGTTGCCACTAGGGATAAAACATTGGCGCTATGTCCGAGGATGTAGTTGTTGATTACATTACGCACCATACTTAATGCAATTGTCCGTTGTTAGTAACTTAATACTGGAGGGGGTTCGGACGATAACCTCGAAGGTGGACTTTTTAGGCATAGATGCGGTTGGATGGCGGTCTATGTACTTTGTCGTAATGCCCAATTAAATCTCACTATACTTATCATGTCATGTATGTGCATTGTTATGCCCTCTCTATTTGTCAATTGCCCGACTGTAATTTGTTCACCCAACATGCTTTTATCTTATGGGAGAGACACCTCTAGTGAACTGTGGACCCCGGTCCATTCTTTTAATACTCGAAATACAAATCTGCTGCAATACTTGTTTTACTATTTTCTCTGCAAACAATCATCTTCCACACAATACGGTTAATCCTTTGTTACAGCAAGCCGGTGAGATTGACAACCTCACTGTTTCGTTGGGGCAAAGTACTTTGGTTGTGTTGTGCAGGTTCCACGTTGGCGCCGGAATCTCCGGTGTTGCGCCGCACTACATCCCGCCGCCATCAACCTTCAACGTGCTTCTTGACTCCTACTGGTTCGATTAAACCTTGGTTTCTAACCGAGGGAAACTTGCCGCTGTGCGCATCACACCTTCCTCTTGGGGTTCCCAACGGACGTGTCAACTACACGCATCAAGCAAATTTCCGGCGCCGTTGCCGGGGAGATCAAGACACGCTGCAAGGGGAGTCTCCACTTCTCAATCTCTTTACTTTGTTTTTTTCTTGCTTTATTTTATTTACTACTTTGTTTGCTGCATTATATTAAAACACAAAAAAATTAGTTGCTAGCTTTACTTTATTTACTGTCTTGTTTGCTATATCAAAAACACAAAAAAATTAGTATACTTGCATTTACTTTATCTAGTTTGCTTTATTTACTACTGTTAAAATGGCCAACCCTGAAAATACTAAGTTGTGTGACTTCACTAGCATAAATAACAATGATTTCCTATGCACACCTATTGCTCCACCTCGCTACTACGACAGAATTCTTTGAAATTAAACCTCGCTTTACTTAATCTTGTCATGAGAGAGCAATTTTCTCGGTGTTAGTTCCGATGATGCTTGCTGCCCATCTCAATAATTTTGTTGAACTATGTGAAATGCAAAAGTATAAAGATGTAGATGGTGACATTATAAAATTAAAATTGTTCCCTTTCTCATTAAGAGGAAGAGCTAAAGATTGGTTGCTATCTCTCGCCTAAGAATAGTATTGATTCCTGGACTAAATGCAAGGATGCTTTTATTGGTAGATATTATCCCCCTGCTAAAATTATATCTTTGAGGAGTAGCATAATGAATTTTAAACAATTAGATAATGAACATGTTGCTCAAGCTTGGGAAAGAATGAAATCTCTCGGTTAAAAATTGCCCAACCCATGGACTCGACTACTTGGATGATCATCCAAACCTTCTATGCGGGACTAAATTTTTCTTCGCGGAATTTATTGGATTCAGCTGCTGGAGGTACCTTTATGTCCATCACTCTTGGTGAAGCAACAAAGCTCCTTGATAATATGATGGTTAATTACTCTGAATGGCACACGGAAAGAGCTCCACAAGGTAAGAAGGTAAATTCTGTTTAAGAATCCTCTTCCTTGAATGATAAGGTTGATGCTATTATGTCTATGCTTGCGAATGATAGGACTAATGTTGATCCTAATAATGTTCCATTAGCTTCATTGGTTGCCCAAGAAGAACATGTTGATGTAAACTTCATTAAAAATAATAATTTCAACAACAATGCTTATCGGAACAATTCTAGTAATAACTATAGGCCATACCCTTATAATAATGGTAACGGTTATGCTAATTCTTATGGGAATTCTTACAACAATAATAGGAATACACCCCCTGGACTTGAGGCCATGCTTAAAGAATTTATTAGTACACAAACTCGCCTTTAACAAATCCGTTGAGGAAAAGCTCAATAAAATTGATATTCTTGTTTCTAGAGTTGATAGTCTTGCCTCCGATGTTGATCTTTTGAAATCGAAAGTTATGCCTAATAGGGATATTGAAAATAAAATTGTTACTACAGCAAATGCCATCCAAGTTAGAATTAATGAGAATATAAGATTAATGGCTGAAGCTAGCGTGCTAGGTGGGATAGAGAAGAAAATGAAAAACTAGCTAAAAAGGAAAATGTAGCTAAAGTTTGGACTATTACCACCACTAGCAATGCTAATGATTCATATGTTGCTGCACCTCCTACTATCAATGGTAAAATAATTGGTGTTGGCAATGCTTCTACTCCTAGTGCAAAGCGCGCAAAATTACCTGAAACTGCTTGTGATAAAACTGCTGAAATTTTTTCCAACCTTGGGGATGATAATCCCATTGCTTTAGATTGTAATGATTTAGATTTTGATGATTGCAACATCTCTGAAGTTATAAAGTTCTTGCAAAAATTTGCTAAGAGTCCCAATGCTAGTGCTATAAATTTGGCTTTCACAAAACATATTACAAATGCTCTCATAAAAGCTAGAGAAGAGAAACTAAAACTTGAAACTTCTATTCCTAGAAAGCTAGAGGATGGTTGGGAGCCCATCATTAAAATGAGAGTCAAAGATTTTGATTGTAATGCTTTATGTGATCTTGGTGCAAGTATTTCTGTTATGCCTAAAAAAGTCTATGATATGCTTGACTTGCCACCATTGAAAAACTGTTATTTGGATGTTAATCTCGCTGATAATTCTAAAAAGATACCTTTGGGGAAAGTTGATAATGTTCATATTATGTTTAACAATAACCTTGTCCCCGTTGATTTTGTTGTCTTGGATATTGAATGCAATGCATCTTGCCCCATTATATTGGGAAGACCTTTTCTTCGAACCGTTGGTGCTACTATTGATATGAAGGAAGGTAATATTAAATATCAATTTCCTCTCAAGAAAGGTATGGAACACTTCCCTAGAAAGAGAATGAAGGTACCTTATGATTCTATTATTAGAACAAATTATGATGTTGATGCTTCATCTTTCGATGTTACTTGATATACACTTTCTGCGCCTAGCTGAAAGGCGTTAAAGAAAAGCGCTTATGGGAGACAACCCATGTTTTTACTACAGTATTTTTGTTTTATATTTGTGTCTTGGAAGTTGTTTACTACTGTAGCAACCTCTCCTTATCTTAGTTTTATGTTTTGTTGTGCCAAGTAAAGTCTTTGATAGAAAAGTAAGTACTAGATTTGGATTACTGCGCAGTTTCAGATTTCTTTGCTGTCACGAATCTGGGTCTATCTCCTTGTAGGTAGCTCAGAAAATTAAGCCAATTTACGAGCATGATCCTCAGATATGTACGCAACTTTCATTCAATTTGAGCATTTTCGTTTGAGCAAGTCTGGTGGCCTAATAAAATCCATCTTTACGGATCGTTCGTTTTGACAGATTCTGTCTTTTATTTCGCATTGCCTCTTTTGCTATGTTGGATGAATTTCTTTGATCCACTAATGTCCAGTAGCTTTATGCAATGTCCAGAAGTGTTAAGAATGATTGTGTCACCTCTGAACATGTGAATTTTTATTATGCACTAACTCTCTAATGAGTTGTTTCGAGTTTGGTGTGGAGGAAGTTTTCAAGGATCAAGAGAGGAGTATGATGCAATATGATCAAGGAGAGTGAAAGCTCTAAGCTTGGGGATGCCCCGGTGGTTCACCCCTGCATATTTTAAGAAGACTCAAGCGTCTAAGCTTGGGGATGCCCAAGGCATCCCCTTCTTCATCGACAACATTATCGGGTTCCTCCCCGAAACTATATTTTTATTCCGTCACATCTTATGCACTTTGCTTGGAGCGTCGGTTTGTTTTTGTTTTTTGTTTTGTTTGAATAAAATGGATCCTAGCATTCACTTTGTGGGAGAGAGACACGCTCCGCTGTAGCATATGGACAAATATGTCCTTAGGCTCTACTCATAGTATTCATGGCGAAGTTTCTTCTTCGTTAAATTGTTATATGGTTGGAATTGGAAAATGATACATGTAGTAAATTGCTATAATGTCTTGGATAATGTGATACTTGGAAATTGTTGTGCTCATGTTTAAGCTCTTGCATCATATACTTGGCACCCATTAATGAAGAAATACTTAGAGCTTGCTAATTTGGTTTGCATATTTGGTTTCTCTAGAGTCTAGATAACATCTAGTATTGAGTTTTGAACAACAAGGAAGACAAGTATGGAGTCTTATAATGTTTACCATATGTCTTTTATGTGAGTTTTGTCTGTACCGTTCATCCTTGTGTTTGTTTCAAATAACCTTGCTAGCCTAAACCTTGTATCGAGAGGGAATACTTCTCATGCATCCAAAATACTTGAGCCAACCACTATGCCATTTGTGTCCACCATACCTACCTACTACATGGTATTTCTCCGCCATTCCAAAGTAAATTGCTTGAGTGCTACCTTTAAAATTCCATCATTCACCTTTGCAATATATAGCTCATGGGACAAATAGCTTAAAAACTATTGTGGTATTGAATATGTACTTATGCACTTTATCTCTTATTAAGTTGCTTGTTGTGCGATAACCATGCTTCTGGGAACGCCATCAACTATTCTTTGTTGGATATCATGTGAGTTGCTATGCATGTCCGTCTTGTCTGAAGCAAGAGAGATCTACCACCTTCATGGTTGGAGCATGCATATTATTAGAGAAGAACTTTGGGCCGCTAACTAAAGCCATGATTCATGGTGGAAGTTTCAGTTTGGACACATATCCTCAATCTCATATGAGAATAATAATTGTTGCCACATGCTTATGCATTCAAGAGGAGTCCATTATCTGTTGTCCATGTTGTCCCGGTATGGTTGTCTAAGTTGAGAATAATCAAAAGCGAGAAATCCAAAATGCGAGCTTTCTCCTTAGACCTTTGTACAGGCGGCATGGAGGTACCCCATTGTGACACTTGGTCAAAACATGTGCATTGCAAAGATCCGGTAGTCCAAGTTAATTAGGACAAGGTGCGGGCACTATTAGTATACTATGCATGAGACTTGCAACTTGTAAGATATAATGTACATAACTCATATGCTTTATTACTACCGTTGACAAAATTGTTTCATGTTTTCAAAATAAAAGCTCTAGCACAAATATAGCAATCGATGCTTTCCTCTTTGAAGGACCATTCTCTTTACTTTTATGTTGAGTCAGTTCACCTATCTCTCTCCACCTCAAGAAGCAAACACTTGTGTGAACTGTGCATTGATTCCTACATACTTGCATATTGTACTTGTTATATTACTCTATGTTGACAATTATCCATGAGATATACATGTTATAAGTTGAAAGCAACCGCTGAAACTTAATCTTCCTTTGTGTTGCTTCAATACCTTTACTTTGATTTATTGCTTTATGAGTTAACTCTTATGCAAGACTTATTGATGCTTGTCTTGAAGTACTATTCATGAAAAGTCTTTGCTTTATGATTCACTTGTTTACTCATGTCATTACCATTGTTTTGATCGCTGCATTCACTACATATGTTTACAAATAGTATGATCAAGGTTATGATGGCATATCACTTCGAAATTATCTTTGTTATCGTTTTACCCGCTCGGGACGAAGCGGAACTAAGCTTGGGGATGCTGATACGTCTCCGACGTATCGATAATTTCTTATGTTCTATGCCATATTATTGATGATACCTACATGTTTTATGCACACTTTATGTCATATTCATGCATTTTCCGGAACTAACCTATTAACAAGATGCCGAAGTGCCAGTTCTCGTTTTATGCTGTTTTTGGTTTCGAAATCCTAGTAACGAAATATTCTCGGAATTGGACGAAACAAAGACCCAGGGGCCTATTTTTCCACGGAGCTTCCAGAAGACCGAAGAACATACGAAGTGGGGCCACGAGGTGGCGACACCACGTGGCGGCGCGGCCCGGGGGGGCCCGCGCCGCCCTATGGTGTGGCCCCCTCGTCTGGCCCCCGACTCTGCCCTTCCGCCTACTTAAAGCCTCCGTCGCGAAACCCCTGAGGCGAAAAAAACCACGATACGGAAAACCTTACTGAGACGCCGCCGCCGCCGATCCCATCTCGGGGGATTCTGGAGATCTCCTCCGGCACCCTGCCGGAGAGGGGATTCATCTCCCGGAGGACTCTACACCGCCATGGTCGCCTCGGGAGTGATGAGTGAGTAGTTCACCCCTGGACTATGGGTCCATAGCAGTAGCTAGATGGTTGTCTTCTCCTCATTGTGCTTCATTGTTGGATCTTGTGAGCTCCCTAACATGATCAAGATCATCTATCTGTAATTCTATATGTTGTGTTTGTCGGGATCCGATGGATAGAGAATACCATGTCATGTTAATTATCAAGTTATTACATATGTGTTGTTTATGATCTTGCATGCTCTCCGTTACTAGTAGAGGCTCTGGCCAAGTTTTTACTTTTAACTCCAAGAGGGAGTATTTATGCTCGATAGTGGGTTCATGCCTCGCATTGACACTGGGACGGTGATAGAAAGTTCTAAGGTTGTGTTGTGTCGTTGCCACTAGGGATAAAACATTGGCGCTATGTCCGAGGATGTAGTTGTTGATTACATTACGCACCATACTTAATGCAATTGTCTCGTTGTTAGCAACTTAATACTCGGAGGGGTTCGGACGATAACCTCGAAGGTGGACTTTTTAGGCATAGATGCGATTGGATGGCGGTCTATGTACTTTGTCGTAATGCCCAATTAAATCTCACTATACTTATCATGTCATGTATGTGCATTGTTATGCCCTCTCTATTTGTCAATTGCCCGACCGTAATTTGTTCACCCAACATGCTTTTATCTTATGGGAGAGACACCTCTAGTGAACTGTGGACCCCGGTCCATTCTTTTAATACCGAAATACAAATCTGCTGCAATACTTGTTTTACTATTTTCTCTCGCAAACAATCATCTTCCACACAATACGGTTAATCCTTTGTTACAGCAAGCCGGTGAGATTGACAACCTCACCGTTTCGTTGGGGCAAAGTACTTTGGTTGTGTTGTGCAGGTTCCACGTTGGCGCCGGAATCTCCGGTGTTGCGCCGCACTACATCCCGCCGCCATCAACCTTCAACGTGCTTCTTGACTCCTACTGGTTCGATTAAACCTTGGTTTCTAACTGAGGGAAACTTGCCGCTGTGCGCATCACACCTTCCTCTTGGGGTTCCCAACGGACGTGTCAACTACACGCATCACACCGCTGCCCCATCTCAATCCTCTCATGCACACCTAGGTTTGACGATTTAGTGGAAGCGGCGGCAAACTCGATCCACGAAAGTGGTGGTAGGTGTGGATGCACCGCCGCTGGTGTATCCTCCATTTATTCTTCACATGCCCAACTTGGCTGACGGTGGGTCTACACATTATAAATGCTTCTTGATGGTGTATTTTTGATTTCTCTACTCTTTGATGTTTGATTTGAGATGTGTATCAACAAAAACAACAACCATGTATTTGTAGCCGTGTTACTTTTTGATCATGTCGTAGTAGCCGTGTTACATAGAAATCGGAACAATCTAGGTAGCACGTCATAGCAATGGTAAAGCATGCATTCTAGGCCATGCATGGACTTCCTTGAAGCTAGCGGTATCGGGAAGCGTTGGGTACATGCCGCTTGCTCGTGGTATCCATGCTCCGGAGGAGTCCGCATGCTCTGATATTCATCGTTGCGAGAGGATGGAAATCCCACATAAATGTAATAGCTTGCTGGGTTGCGAAGTTTTGGATCGATATTGGAAAGTTTTCATTGGTGCTTCATCTTGACTATGGAAAATACGCAGGTTATACATCATCCTACCGTACCGTCCGTCTGAGCTAAGGTTGTAGTGGTCATTCCACCCATAGTCTCATGTGGTAAAGAAAAAAAATAGTCACGCACTACTTCCTCTAACAATCTTTTTTTTTGTTAAAAAAAATCCTCTTTTGGCGTTGCTAGGATGGTGTGATGTACTCGGGATAGTCGTACTTAATTAAGTTCCATCTGGAGCTAGTTCACTCTCATAAGTCATAACCAACCTCGATCACCTTACTAAGCATACAATCAACATGATCAAATCAGATACAAATTCAGGTTTCGAATAGAAAATAAGTAAAATCAGTTCGGGTGCTCAATTAGGATAAAGTCACTAGGATATTGCGAACAAACCCAATGAACTGACCGCGCTGAGGACATGAATGAGGCCTTTTTTGCTCAATTATTTTGGCGATGAGCTCGTCCTAATATGGTCTCTTCAGCTATAGAGAAATGATGTGGTTTTTAATGGCAATATTTCTTCCACTTTCTAGGTCATTATTGGTGTAACAATTTGCTCTACTCATGGTTGCCTATAGTGTACGGAGAACAAATCTCTCCTTATAGAGGTGTCTACATAGTTAGAGAGGGGCAGTAAGAGATATTTTATCTCACGTGGATTGGCAGCGTACTCTTCGGATTGGCATTCCACTGACTTAGGCGCTATACAATATCTACATGTTTTATTCTTATACTTTCATGTATTTTTGTTTACCAATTGCGGCTGTATGTATCATACCTATGCATTGGACATGTGTAAATGTAAAACACATTCTCTAGCCAATGCAATTAAAATGCCGATCGGATGGAAGAGACTAGGGAATACCTTTATACTTCAACACTCCCCATCGTGTGTAGCTCCTCGGGCCTAAACGCGGACCGAAAGTAGGCTTCAATATTTTTATTTTATAGTGCGCCTGGTATTGAATCTTTCTTGAGGGTCACGTGCGGCTTTGAGAATTAAGAATGATGGTTAACGTGTAGTTTTATTGTTTAAGAGGGCTAAGTGAACTTGAAGAGATAGAGTGATACATTTCATAAAATATGAAGGATTGTTGCACCGCACCAGCTTAACTATAACATTGAACCAATAATAATTAACACAAATGTTTCTAACCTAAAATCAAATACCTACAAGCTGTTAAGCTTTATGCAGTAGCCACTTGAACCAAAAGTCCGAACTAATGGAAGGACTAAGCAATCTACTTATACACTTCAACACCCCCTCTCACGTGTGACGGGAAGAGGAGAAGACAAGTCAACACGTGTAGAGAGGCAAAGAGGCAGCGGGAGGCCGGGTGCGGCAGGAGGCTGCGGAGAATTTAGAATATATTGTGAAAGCCAGGATTTGATCTCGAGACATGGGGCTCTGATACCATGTTAAGCTTCATGCAGTAGCCACTTGAACCAAAAATCCGAACTAATGGAAAGGGCTAGTCAAATATCTCTCAACAAAGTCCATTGTTAGGGACAGATGATAATTTATTTTAATGCCCTTTCCGCCACGGTTGGATTGACAAATAGTAGAAACCTACATTCTTGAGCTTTTTTATTGGACTATGCTATCCAGCGGGGCCGTATAAAAGCATACTCATGTGATGGCTGACATATGCGATGGCTGATCAATTAGTACTTTGAGCATGCAACTATTTAATTTATTTACTCACTCCAATACACATATACATGCACGTAATTAATTAGTTCCCATGTGGTTAATTAAAGGACACACCCATGCGGTCAAGTTCTTAGTTTTCGTGCACCCAAGAAAGCTCACGTCATCTAGATTATTTTGATTTCTAGTTTTATACACGTTTTATTCCCAAATCATTGATCTAATTGACAATCCGTTTTCAACGTTAGCTTACTCACGACGAAATCTTCGAACGTAAATTCCATGTCGCTTTATTCTGACAATTTTTTTCCTTCCGCAACTGCAATATTATTATTACGTACTTGCTAGATTATCATTACTTAGTTGCCGGATTAGAAAATAAACTCGTTTTTTTTCTTGTTATTTGCTTGATTGGTGTCACATATTTGCCGAGCATGACAGAGTTTCCACCACTTGCCAGATTGTTGTCACATACGTGAGGTTATTCGTTACTTAATTGTCGGATTAAATAACTTGTTCGGTAGTTTGATGTACGCCATTCTACATCGATACAATATGCATGATACTGTTTTTTGTTGAACAATGTCATCTCGTAGTTGATTTAACATGTATCAAGGCTCACTCTTAAAATTGTGTAAATTATTTTGATGTATAAGAATATGTAATACAACATCTATAACTATGCATGGTAGCTACTTGATCCTAATCTAGCCACTATGAAAATATAATCCGGTAACTAACAGGACGAAAAAATATCTCAAAACGTAACAACATGGGATCTAGATTCCATGCCCTCGTCGAGGGGAACTCGATGGTGCAACGAATCACTAATCAAATTAACTGTTTAGGAGATAGATTATTTTAAATTTCCAGGTTTAATGCGATGATATCATCACTAGGTGTGAGAGTGCTACATGCATGCATGTCATCAATACTATAAGGAACAAAGCAACAAAATCACACCGCCGCATGAGCAGTAGTGTTGTGAGGGGCCTCTTCATAGATTTTTTCTTTTTCATTTTTTTTAAGTGCTACATACAATCTTTGTGTATTTACGGATCATTTCCTCTCATTTATGCTCTCATTTATCTGCACATACACTTTTAAATACGACTACCACTCATGACTCCTCCTTGCAATATATGCCACATGTTTCCTTTTGTTTCTCCTCGTGCTCGATTCTCTCAGCAAAAGTGCAGAATTGCCTTAGGCCGGTTCGTATGTCGGAGGAAGAAATTGGTTTCACTTCGCTCCATCTTGGAATGGGCGGCATCCAGGAGCTTGTTAATAACTAGATAGATCAGCGAATTCCAAATAGGAAAAGTTGCGCCAAGGAAAAGGGGCTGAAAAGCACACATATGCATAGTGTCTTAGAGAAGAATTGTGTTTGCGTGTCTGCACGTCTGCGTGAGCGTGTGTGTTTTCATGTACCCCCTTCGTTTCATTTAAAATATTTGAGATTAGTCTAAATTTGAATGTATTTATACCTCTTTACTATCTAGACACATCTGAATTTTGATAACTCGCGGACAGCTTTTGTGGAACGAAAGTAGTAAAATAGTATGCTTTAATGGATAAATAATCCCCCGAATAGAACGGTCCAAATTTTAAAAAACAGAAAGTTGAGTATCCTAAGAACCATGTCCGAATGTGTATGTCCTGTTTCCGGAGCCATTATTTTTCATTTTACGATTACACATGAGTAGCGGATGTGCTACATATGGCAAGCACACGGTCCAGACATTTAGGGAGTTAACGGAAGCCAGCACTTACAGAATTCTATAATTTTTTTTAGGGTGACAAAACTACACATGCTAGCACAACACAATTAGATGAGCACATTGGAACTCTTGGTAATCTTGTTGATATTTTGAAAAATACTCCTAATCAGGCGACTTCGATCGGTGCAAAAGATCGGTCCCTCTCGACTGAGTGCGTGTGATGTTCTTTTTTCTGTGCGGTTGTTAGAGCTAGGCCTGGGCCTACCTGTTGCCTTTCCCGTGCGTTGATTGCATCTTTTCCCTCGCATGTCCGCTATTGTTTTTCTTTTCTTTTTATGCAGTTTATACTCTCTCTGTTCACAATTATTTTGTGTTCTAGGTTTACTCGAAGTAATTTAATAAAGATTGATCAAATATTTATGAAAAATATCAACATCTGCGATATAAAATCTATAGTATTAAATTCCTCATAAAATATAATTTCATATTATATGCATTTCTTATTTTGGTTATTGATTTTTTTAATATACTCTTGGTCAAATTAACGGAATTTAATTTCCACTAAACTTTATAACGCAGAAAAATATAAGTGAGGGGAGTACAAGTCTTTCGCCTATAACCTAAGAGGTGACGTGCATGTATGCATAGCATTACGCTGTAGGAGTATGACCTAACATGTATAAGTTCCCATCCAAGCGTGTGAAGGGTGTAGGCACAACCCAAATCATATCTGCTTGAATCGGGCTAGGTTTATGAACACAGTTTTTCGGAACATGGGTACTCCTGGTCTCACCTGAACGGCAGAATTAAAATAAATACTAAATAAAATCAGAGAAATACAAAACAAGTGTTGCATCTAGAGGGTGTATACATCCATGTGTCTGCCAGTTACAAACTTAAATTTGAAAATATGAAACTTCAGTAAAAAAGACAAAGTACCACATAATTTTAAGAAAAGTATTGACCATCAATAATCTGATCAATAAAATATGAGATATACCACAAAATTATACCATTCGATTCATAAAAGAAGTTTTAATGGTGTAATTTTTGTGACATATAATTCATGCAAGTTAATAATCAATGTTTTTTTAAGATACGTGCATGTCTTACAAATCTTATTGGATGGAGTAGGCCCTTTTTCAGCACCTCTAGATGTATAAATAGTAGAAATGGACGTTTCCAATAGTTTTTGTTTGTTTAGAGTGACATAAAATCTATGTGTATATATGTACCGATCACTTCCTCTTATGTAGGTGCGGCTACACTATTAAATACCCCTTGTGTCTCATGGCTCTTATTTGCCTTATATGATATACACCTCATATATATATATACACATGCTTCCTATCTTTTCCTCCCACGTACAAGCTTGGTTCTCGCGGCGAGAGCGCGGAATGCTTTAGGTGCCCATGTTGGAGGCAGAAATTTGTTTTACTTTGCTACCTCTCGGAATGAGCGGCATCCAGGAGCATGTTAATAGCTGGACCAGCTAATTCTGTCCAAATAGGATAAATGCTGGTAGCGACCAGCGTAGCAGAAAGACCATCAGAGCGGGTCGCGGTGGCCTGCAGTAGACTGAATAGTGTGTTCCCCATAGCTGTAGAATAATTGGCTTTAATGGATGATCAATCCTGTTTGTAGAACGGCCGAAATGGTCATGCTTTGCTCGGCTAGATTTTAGAGGACGCTGACAACATGTCTCAAGATGTATTCTCGGTTTTGGGAGCCTTCATAATTTCCATGTCAAGACAAGAGTCAGCCGACCCTTCATACACATCGAGCCTCCCCGATCGCTCTCGCCGGAGGTGCCGCCACCAAAGGAGCTCCACCGCAGTCGCTCCAATCACCCCGCCGCCACCGGAGGGTGATGTGGCAGCGGCGTGACTGCTCCGTCGGTGTTTTTGTTTTCCGCCCAGGCCCTAGACTATCCTTCTTCTCCACCCTGCGCGGGTTCGTCTCGATCCGGCATTGATCGGGAAGTGTCAAGGCAGGCACATAGTGCAGGGAGCCTATACATCGCTTTTGCGTCGATTCCGCTTGGGGCAGCTCAAGGAATCGTATGCTCCGGACTTCGCTGGGCTCGGCCCATGTACGGTGCACTCCTTCGTGTCCACGTCAACTGTTTCCTCAGTTGTTTCCTCGAGAAGCAGTCCATTTTTTTTTTTTTTTTTTTGCAAATTAGGGAGCTTCATTTCTTAACTTGTGGGATTACAATCCTTTGCAAGAATATCAACTAAGAACGACGGTGTGAATTTAATCCACAAACATCTTCTTCTACTAGAACTAGTTTGTTTTTATTCAACATAGTTTATTCTGTGCACGTCCAACATTTGTTTCGTTCTCTTTTTCTGTTTCCGTCCTATACATACAGTTCCCCATCGGTTTTTATTGAATTTTTTGATTTTTTTAAAACTTTGGCTTTCAGTAAAATGTTAAAATTTGAAGAGGGTCAAACGTAAAAAAAAGTTCAAAATTGAAAATTGTTGAAATTAAAAATATTCAAACATTAAATATATGCTCAAATAAAAAATGTTCAAACTTGAAATATATTCAAATTTTGAAAAAGTTAAAAACAACTCAAATATGAAAAGGTTCAAAACTTGGAAAAAGTTCAAATTTAAAAAATATACAAACTAGAAAATTTTCAAAATTTAAAAAATGCTCAAAACTAAAAAGTGTTCAAAATTAGAAAAATGTTCAAATTTAGGAAAAGTTCAAAAATTAAAACTTCAAGTTTTAAAAAGTTCAAAAAATTAAATAACTCGCAGCAAACTAGAAACCAAAAAACCCGAAAAACAAAACAAAGAAACCGAAAAACAAAAAGAAAAACCGGAGGAGAAATATACTATCATGTTAACGGGCCTGGCCCTGAAAGCCCCTCCCTGTGCTGTGCCCGAGATAGGGGCCGCACAATGCGGTGAATAGGATTAGCCCATATGCAGCAATGCACGAGGATCGGAGGATAGGCAAATATTCGAAATTCAAAATTCACTCAAATTTAAAATTCGTTCAGATTTATAATTATTTCAGATTTGGAAATTTATTCAAGTTTTGAATTTTTTTAGATTTCAAATGTGTTCAAGTATTGAAATTTATTCTTATTTCAAATTTGTTCAAGCTTCAAAATTTGTTTAAATTTCAAAAAATATTCGTTTTTAAACAAATATTTGCATTTTCTGAAAAGATGTATATTTTTAAAATTGTTCAAATTTTAAATTTGTTCCGATCTAAAATAGTTCAATTTTTGAAAAAATAAATTTCTCAAAAATTGTTTCGTTTTTTGAAAAAAGTTCAGATTTATCTCATGATGGGTCACGGCCCATTAAACTATTGCGGGTGTGGGGTGTGCAGCGTGGTGCTCACGCCGGCCAGGTCGGCAAACAGGGCAAATCCTATACACCGACCAGGTCGGTGCCTACCAGGCACCGCACACCCTGGTCGGGTACTGGGCCAGGCCCATTTAGACGTTTTTTCGTTTTTTCGTTTTCGTTTTCTGTTTCTGTTTTTTCTTTTCTTTTCTTTTCTTTTTCTGTTTTCTTTTTTGTTTCCTTTTCTTTTCTGTTTATTTTTATTTTTGTTCAAAATTGAAAATTTTCAAAATTGGAAAGTTTAAAATTTAAAATAGTTTAAATTCGAAAACGTTCAAATTTGGAAGTGTTCAAAACGAAAAAATGTTCAAAGCTAAAAATTGTTCGTATCCGAAAAATGTTCATAATCGAAAAAAGTTCAAAATTAAAATATATTCATTTTCGAAAAATGTTCAAATTTTAGGAAAAATCCAATTATTGAAAAAATGTTCAATCTAAAAAATGTTCAAATTTTGAAAAATGTTCAATCTAAAAAATATTTAAATTTTGAAAAACAATATTCAAACATAAAAAATTGTTCAAATTCCCAAAAAATGTTTAAATGCGAAAAATGTTCAAATCCAAAAATTGTTCAAATCCAAATATTGTTCAAATTCGGAAATTGTTCATAAAAAAAACTCGATTTTTTTCAATTTTTCGAAAATATACAAATTTTAAAATATTCAGATTTTTTGGAAAGTTCATATTATAAGAAAATTATTTTCCCGAAAAAATTTCACTTTAGCATTTTAAATTTATAAAAAAGAAAATAAATGAAAAAGCAGAAAAAGGAGAAAAACAGAAAAAGAAACAAAAATAAACGTTACTGGGCCGGCCCAACAGGCTCCCTGGGGGGTGCGGCACCTGGTCCGCACCGACCAGGGTGGTGTATAGCACCTCCCTATAGCACCTCCCGCAAACAGCTGCAATCCCTATACACCGAGCAGGTAGGCACCAGCCTGTGCCGCACACCTCCAAATGTTGTTATGGGCCAGCCACAATCACAATTTATTCTTTCGTGCCCAGCTCAGTCAGTTTTCAGTTGGTTGTTCGGTTCTGTACTTCTGTTCTAGTGTTTTCATGTCCAGGAAAATGTTCAAATAAAAGACATTTTTTTTGGAAAATGTTCAGTTTTAAAATTTTATTTTTGAAAAATGTTCAAATTTTAAAATTGCTCAGATTTTAAAATTACAGTTAGTTCAAAGTCAACTTTTTTTAAGTTCAAATTTTAAAATTGTTCAAATTTTGAAACTATTCATAAAAAATGTTTTTTAATAAAATGTTCAAATTTAAAAAATGTTCAAATTCTTAAGTTGTCCAGTTTTAAAAAATGTTTTTTAAATAGATTATAAAAAGGGAATATAAACAGAAAATAAAAACTTATAATCTAATTACTGCCTGGGCTCGTTTTAGTCTTACACGGTGCTCCCTCGTTACAAGCGTAGGATCAACATCAAGCGGTGCGCTAGCATTTTAGTGGGACCACGCGTACGTGTCCCCGTCCACCGATTAAGGCGTTCACACCGTTCCCATACCCACCCACACATCACGGAAGAAAAATCCCCACCCGCAACCTCTCCGGTCTTCACCACAAACTCCAACCAAAAGAAGATGGACTAGATCCCATCGAGTGGAACATGAGCCTGAGGTCGGCGAAGCTGGAAGGAGAGGCGCTGGTCACACCCGCCCTCCCAATGATCAGGGAGACCGCCATGGCCTTGGTGCGGCTGGGATGTGGGCGAGGGAAGAACGAGCAACGACGGCGGCGGAGGCGGAGGCGAAGGGCGGCGGTCATGGAGGATGTCGTGGTGACGGTAGCTAGGTGCCACCCGGCTCTACCTTCGCCTCGACACTGAAGACCACCCCGTGTCGGCGCTTATCGGCGGCGAGCTAGAGCTCCTCGATCTGGCGTTCTCCTTTGATCCGACCGCCAAGCCATGAGGCGGCGCTGCTCGGCGGCGAGCTGGAGCCCCTCGATCCGGTGGAGGGTGCAGAGCCTTGGTCTCCCGACCGGCACAACGCCCTGCAGCATACTCTGCGCCAGGACCCGAGTCAAAGCCTTGGCACTTCGCGTGCGCAAGGGTCACCACGCCGTGCTGCCCCTCGTGCACAACAGCAGCAACGCCCATGGCTGGCTCCCATTCGACAGCAGCAGCGCTGCAGCTATGCTAGCGTATGTGGATCCTCTTAGGGCATCTCCAACGCGGAGACCCAAACCCAAAAACGGATACCACTTTTGTCCGTTTGGTTAAAAACGCGTCCCAACGCGCGGACGCAAATGCAAAACGGACAGCAATAAAGTCCGGGGCGACCCAAATCTCACGCAAATCTTGGCGGACTTTGCGTCTGTCCGGCTCGCTCGGGACGGCTCCGGACGTCCGTTTTTATCCTCCTGACCCCACATCTTCTCTCTCCCATGTCTTCTTTTTCCCATGGATATGGCCGGAATAGCTGCCGGAGTTTGGCCGGCTCGGCCAACCGCCGCCGCCGCCCACACATGGAGCACCCCGGCGCCGAGTCCTCCTTTTTTCATCCCTACCGGAAGTTGCCGCCGCCAAAACGAGCTCCGGCGACAAAGCTCGTCGACGGCGACGCGCAGAGCGATGGCTAAGGGCGCGTGCACGGGCGCCGGCCGCTCGCCACGCCGGCGCAAGCACGGTCGCCTGCCGCAGGCGGGGGTGGAGCTCGCCACAGCCGCGCCATGGCCGGAGCTCGCCGGGCGTGCCTCGCCACGCGCCGCGCCATGGCCGGAGCTCGCCGGGCGTGCCTCGCCACAGCCGCGCCATGGCCGGAGGAGCCGCTCCGCCCAACTGCCCATGACGCCCGCTGCAGGGCCAGGACGCGGCGATGCGCCCCGGCCGGCGAACGAGGCCACGCCCGCGGAGACGGGCGGCGCCCGCAGCCGACGGGGCCGCGCCGCGCGGCGGTGAACGGCGAGGGCGACGTCGGATGCGCGACACCGGCCGCGCCTTGGCACGACGCCGCCCCGTCCGCTACGAGCTCGGCCGCGAGCCGCCCCGTCCGCCGCGCCTCGGCACGACGCCGGCTGCCCCATGCGTCGCCATCCACGACGCCGGCCGCCCCGCGCTCACCTCCCCCGAGCCACGCAGGGCTCGCGCGCCTCGCCATGGCCGCGCCGTTGCCGGGCTCGCCGCGCCGCGCAGCGCCGCCGCCGGCCTCGCCACGCCGCGCATGGGCTCGCGCCGGGCTCGCCCGCCCCGGCTGCGCCGTCGCCGGCGTCGCCACGCACGCGCCGTCGCCGGTCTCGTCCGCCACGCAGGGGCTCGCGCCGCGCTGCGCCGCCGCCGCCCACGACCCTCGCTCGCGCTCGCCCGCCCCCGTGGCCGTGGAGCCGGCGCGTAGCTCGTCCGCGCGCCGCGCCTCGACGCCGGCCGCGCCGCCTTGACGCCGGCCGCGCGCTGCACCTCGACGCCGGCCGCGCCTCGCCTTGACGCCGGCCGCGCGCTGCACCTCGACGCCGGCCGCGCCTCGCCTGGACGCCGGCCGCGCGCTGCGTCTGTGCCTGGAGTGCGGCCATGTCGCTGCTGAGCAGCTACAACTAGTACTGCGCGCATATGGGTCGGCTGCACGGTTGGGGAATAAAAAGGGGACACGGACATTCTGGCTATCCGTGTGTCCGCGGGGCGATCCATCCGGATAAAATTGAACGCCCAAACGCGTCCGTTTGGGTCGTTCGGTTGGAGATGCCCTTAGTCTCCATCCTTTGTCTATTCTTGCTGCTCATCTTTCTAGATTTTGTTCCGTGCATTCATGCTTGTTAGTTTTTTACTTCCAGATCTGTAGAAGGATGTATATAATGGATTCCTGGATGTAATTTTTTCGCACTAATTTTTACCTCTTTAATTTTTTTACTTTCAGAACGGTAAAAGAATGTATATTATGGGTTTTTGGATGTAATTTTTACGGACTAATTTGTGTCTCTTGAAATTTCACTTCCAGATCGGTAAAAGGATGTATATTTTGGGTTTCTGGATGTAATTTTGGCAGACTAATTTGTGTCTCTTAAAATTTTCACTTCTAGATCAGTCGAAGGATGTAACTATGTTGTTTTTTTTTCCTCTATTCTAGATGTAATTTTTATCATTTTCCTACATCCAACACATTTTAATCGATCGAAATGTCAAACACTAGTGTTTTTGTGATCCCTGTTTTAGTGATTTTAGATGTAACTTTTATATTTTTGTACATCCATCGATGCTTTTTTTTCGTGGATTTTGCCAACTACGGATTGTGAAGTATTTGTTTACAAGGTTTATACATTTTTTTCTTGCATAAACACTAGAAACGGCACCGGCCATTTACTGGGACGTACATGAGCTGCGTAATAAGGGTATGCGGGGACCATAACTTTCCACTTTAGGTAACGTGTGGAAATGGACAACTTTTTCTTACTTTTTTTAGGAGGGGAGACTATACGGTGCGTGGGCACTGTGTAGCCACCCAAATAAAAAGGGGAAGAAAAAGGAAACTTACATGATGCGATGGGCCGTGGCCCAGTGAACCGCCCATGACCGAGGGGGTGTGCGATGGCTTGCACCTTCCGATCAGATCGGTGTATAGCACACCCCGAAAATAGCGGGAAATCCTATACATCGACCAGATCGGTGGCTACGGGCCACCGCACACCCCCTGGTCGGGTATGGGCCAGGCCCAGTTCGCTGTGTCTTTTCGGTTTTCTGTTTCTTTTTCGTTTTTTATTTTTTTTCCTTTTTCTTTTCTGTTTTCTTTCTTATTTTGTTTTCCTTTCTTCTTTTTGTTCAAACTGAAAAAATTTCAAATTTCAAAAATGTTCAAAGTCAAAAAGTGTGCAAATTCGAAAATGTTCAAATTCGAAATTTGTGCAAATTTGAAAATCGTAAAATTTTCGAAATTTGTTCAAATTCGAAAATCGTTCAATCAATTTTCGAAATTTGTCAAATTTGAAAATCGTTCAATTTCAAAATTTATTCAAATTCAAAAAATCGTTCAATTTTCGAAATTTGTTCAAATTCGAAAATCGTTCAATTTCAGAATTTGTTCCACTTCGAAAAATTGTTCAATTTTTAAAATTTGTTCAAATTCGAAAATCGTTCAATTCGATTTTGTTTAAATTTGAAACTGTTCAGATTTAAAACAGAGAAAAAATGAGAAAGAAAAAAAGAAAAACAAACTTGGGCCGGCCCGTCCGCACCGAATCCATAGCAAACCAGTCTCAGCAAATCGTGGGCCGGCCCAACAAATATCTGGGGTGGTCGGTAGCTGTTATACACCGACCAGGTCAGTGTAAAGCAGCTCCCGAAAATAGCAGCTCCAGGAGCAGATCGATCGAGCGCAAACCTGCCCAGCCAGTACCAGGGCATTGTGCAAAAGATCCTCATGCTAAGACTGAGCCCAACAAGGCCGAGGCTCTCGGGTGGGCTAGCGGGCGGAAGGCTGCAGGTTAATGGCCACGGTGCAGAAGCGCAAGCGGCCAGCCTCTATTCACCGGCCATCAGTGGATCCATACGGGATGTTATCGGAGGATGGCTATCTCGCGTGACTTCGTGTCCTTAGGGCATCTTCAGCGGCGCGATGCATTTTGGATATCTAAAATGTCCGCAGACGTTCGTTTGCGTCATCTGTCGGACGCGGAAATGGTCGCGCGTCCGTTTGCGTCTGGGGCTGGCTCCAGCGGCGCGACGCATATTCGCCGCAGGCGAGAATTCGAAAAGTGGTGTCCAAATTGAGGGCTGAAACTACTTTGCACCAAATTTTATAGCCGCAAATTGAGGGCTGAAACAAGTTCATCACACTTTGCACATGTCACAGCGCAAAGTGGAGTCCAAAAGGGGCACAACAATGCCTGAACATCAATAAAAATGTCCAAAAGGAGGCCAAGGTGTTGGGCGCATGGCGCCGGCGATCAGGCGTCTCGCGCGCGGATTTCGGCGCGCCTCTTGATGAACCAGGCCCTGGTGTCGTCGTCGACGTTGCTCAAGTCGTCTAGCATGATCCTAGTGTCCTCTGCAAGGATCTTGGCCTTGGCGTCCATCCTCCTAGCCTCGGCGTCAAGCAGTTTGGCCTCGGAGTCTGCCTTCTGGACCTCAATTACCTCTTTCGCGAGGTTGTGGTAGATGGCAGCTGCGGCCTCTTTTTCTAGACGCCTCTTCTCGTCCCTAGCAGCCAAGGCGGCACGATTGTCGGCCATTATCTTCTCCATGCTCTGCGTGAACGCAATGGCCTGCGCCTCCCGGACAAGATCGGCCTTGGTAGCCTTATGGCCTCGTGGACGAGGTGGAAGGACTGGACGACCTTGATCGTCGTCTTCGCCGTCGAGGGTGACCGCTGTCCCATTCTTCACAACTTCTTGGTAGGCCGCAAAGCTTATCATCCACTTGTTGTTGTCTTTGAGCACCTCCCAGCAATGGACCATATGGAAGCCCTTCTTATGCGTCGCCCTGAACTTCTCCAAGGCGCGGGATACCTGCAATCATAGCCGCCAATGATGTACATACAATGATGCAAATTGTGTAGAATGATGATGGTTGTATCGTGTTTACCACTGTCATGACGCTAGCGCCACTTACGGGGTTGTTAATAGCATGTTCGACTGCCGAGCAGAACTTGGTTGTCTCTTGTTTGATGTAGTTTCATCTTTTTCGGAGGGACTCTTCCGTCCGAGGGCTTGTGAT
The DNA here is from genome assembly GCF_022539505.1 of Lolium rigidum. NCBI lineage: Eukaryota > Viridiplantae > Streptophyta > Magnoliopsida > Poales > Poaceae > Lolium > Lolium rigidum. Next base: position 95,519,381 of record NC_061513.1, read on the forward strand.
ATGGTAGGGCGGGTGCATCTTGATCTCGTTGTACTGCTGCAAGACCATGGCCCAATAGACCTTGCCCTTTTGTTGGGCGCCATTAATACAATCTTGGGTCGTTGCCAGCCACGCTTCACACAAACACTTATCCTCATCGTCGACGAAGCCTTGTGTCCTCAGGCTCTTGCCCTTCTTCTTCGCAGCAATGTCAGGCTGTGTTGCCGCGTCGTCGAAGTCGTCAACGGACACGGGTGTTGGCTGCGTCTGCTGGGTGGCGAACAGCCGTGCGGTGTCGATGTCCTCCGCATCTTGCGTTGGTGGCCAGTCATCATGCGCGCCTGTCCCGGCCCGATCATCGCGAACGAATCCGCCGCCGAAGATAATTTCCTGGATGTCTGAATCATGACGGTCCTTCCAATAGTCCTACGAACGACCGGACATCAGACGCATGATACACGGCACTCGCACACATTGACAGGGCTCACGTACCGGGTCGTCCATCGTCGGGCAGGAGGCGCCATTTCGTCGAACAGGATGCGGGGCTGCGGCATGCTCTTCTTCGGCACCTGGCGCGTCTTCTGTGTCGCGCCCGGGCATGATTCACCGCTTCTAGGCGTCCGGTTGAGGTCGGGAACCGCCGCCCCAGTCAACTTCACTGGCGGCAGGCCGGAGGCGAACCGCGACGCCGCGTGGCCCTGCAAGGGTGCGGGAGTTCCAGTGCGCAACTGGGAACTTACCGAGCTGACCGACGAGGCCGGAGGCGCGACGCTGGCGATCCCCTCTCTCTTGACGAGCATGTAGCCCTCCGCTAAGGTCGGATGGAGGGCTACTTGCGCGACGCCGGCTTTGATCTGCATCTGCCAGGCCTGCTGGTTGGCGGGCGCGGCAGTCTTCATTTTCTGGTTCTTGCGCCGCCCGCGACGCTTCGCGGCCTCCATGATTTCTCCTCCGGGGAGAGCACCTTCTTTGCCGCCTTCGGCTTTGCCTCCCGGCCGCCGCCGGTGGCGGCCCGCTTTGCTTCCGCCGGAGCTGCAGCCTCCATTGTGGCTATGGTCGTGGCTACGGGGGAGTGTGGGGCGGCGGCGGGTGCGAGGGTTTGCTCCGCATCCATGGCGGTAGCTGCGGCGGCGAGGATGTCCATCGCTTCTGGACTGCTCGCGCCGGTCTAGTTTGCAATTTCGCGCGGGGAATGGCCAGTGGCGGGAATAATATTGGCCTCCAGCCACTGACGCGCGGGTCCTAAGTCTTTTTCGGCGGACACTCCGCGCGACCGCCGAGCGTCTGCGGAGACGCATATTTGGGCCAGGTTGCGTCTCCGCGGACGGCCCGGCCACTTTGCGTCGCCCCGCTAGAGCAGGTCCCAGACGTATTTCCGGTCACGGCGGACGAACACAGTCGCTCAGCATCCGTTTGCGTCGCGGCGCTGGAGATACCCTTATGGAAGATGAAATGCTGCAATTCGTGATCCACATCGGCCTCGCAACTACAGAGATATGTGGCTGCATCGTAACTAGGAGTGTGGCTGGATTGGCTAGAAGGTGAGATCCCGGCGCACCTCTTGGCGCAGGTTCCTAGAGACATTAGGGTGACACCGCTATCCCTCACGGTCTACTGCAGTCCGGCAAGCAAATGTCAACACTCCCCCAGGTGCTTGCATCTGAGTGCGTCAGATCGATGTTTGTGGTAGGCACCGGCATGGGCTCTTCGCCTGCTTTGCGTCCGACAAGGGTGCCACTGTCCTCGATGGCGTGAAGAGCCATTTTCCTCTCCCTAGTGGTGACTTTTCATGCACCATGGCACATTTGTTGTTGTTATTACCAAGGTGTTGATAGCCGATGGAGGCAGTCGTCTTTGGTGAAGACTGGCCAGAAGATTTCGGGGAGTACTCGTAGTAGATTGGAAGAAGTATGTGTGTCGAAGTGTTTTGCAACATTGTTCTCGGCGCGTCGAGGCGGCGCAAATTCTATTCTTGCTAGGGCTCTTTATGCTGTACGTCTCACTTTTTGGAGTGAAAATCTTAGGTTTGCCCCTCAGTGATTGTATGTAGCCATGGTGGTGGATTGCTCCCTCGTCATTTATTTATTGGAGGCATTCTCTCGAGATTGAACTTATATATCTAGGGTGAAGGTTAGATTGGACGACAACAACATTTGCACACTGTTACCTTCATGAAAACGTCATTTTGAAGAACCTTTTTAGATTCTCAGTGTTGCCACCACTGGTGGTAGTGGTGGTGCTATTGCTACTGTGAGTCTATGTTTGCTTCAGATGTCTGGTGATCTGTTCCAGGTTTGGAGTCGCCTCTCGGGGGTTCTGCCATGGCGGACTCAAGTCCAGAGGCGGGTGCAAGCAGGGGGACGGATGGAGGCGGGGAAACGGTGATCCAGGGGGTCACTTCGAAACTCGCCAAGCTAGGTCTGACCGCCAGGGAGAAGCGAGATCTTGGTGATGGAGGATGAGAAGGAGGATGGAGAGGATCCAGTGAAGTTTGCAGGTGATGGGTAAAGTTCTATCATCCAAAAAATTCCATATTCGGACGATTGATAGTGCTCGCGCCCACAATGGGGAAACCCTAGAGGTTTGAAATTCACCGCTAAGGGTGACAATATTTTCCTAGCAAGTATGGAGTTTGATAGAGATCGTAAGCGCGTCTGGGAGGGGGCACCATGGACAGTATCTAAACATGCAGTTGTCCTAGATGATTTCGACGTGAGTATGAAGCCATCGGAGATCAAATTCAAGAGGCTTCCGATGTGGTTCAGATGTGATGATCTGCCTTTTAACCGGATGAATGAAGCACGTGGTAAGGCTATTGCGAATCAGGTTGGAGAGTTTATCAAGCTGGACCTACATGACAATGGTTCTAGGTCTGGTTGGGGGCAGAGTTTGAGAGCTAGAGTGTGGATTGATCTGGACGAACCTCTCATGAGAGGTTTTCCGATTGAATCCAAAAAAGGAAGACGGTAGAGTGGTACTCAATAGCGTATGAACGACTGCCGTATTTCTGTTTCTCATGTGGAATAATCGGCCACTCTGAAAATTTCTGTCCAACTCCTGCTGAAAGAGATGAGGAGGGTAAGTGTCCGTATGATGCTTCTTTGCGCTACCAGGAGCCGTGGAAGCAAGAAGCTCAATGGCAGCAGGCAAGGACCAGAGATGACACAAAGAAGTATCCTCAAGGTCGTGAGGGTGACTCTAAGGACCAGCATGATGTAGCTGGCAAGGGTAATGGAACTGACCCAGACCGGCGTTTTGACCTTTCTACTAGCCATGTGAAGGAGGTGGTCTCCAAGTTCAATTTCAGGGCTACGAGTGGAACCCGGGGTGGGGGTACCCAAGTGTACAAGAGAAGGGAGACTCCTAAAATGCCGCCGGATTTGGCTTTTCCCGTTATCAAGGGCCCAAATGATGTGGTCATGTTTGAAGATGATCCAGCGGGGCAAAAGAGAAATGCTATAGTAAATTCTCCGAGCAAGGTTGCAGGTATTAGCGTCCCAGCAAAGAGAGCTAAGGGCACTGGAGAAAATGAGGAACAACGATCCGACACTGATATTTTGGCGGAGGCTGAGAACCAGCCCCGCCAGGATCAATTAATTGCATTAGTGCGAACTGCAGGGGACTTGGGAACAGGCCTGCAGTTCGAGAGCTTCGCGGTTTCGTGAAGCAATTTGATCCCACTTTGCTCTTCGTTATGGAGACAAAGATTTCTGGTGAGAGGACTGAAAAGTTAATTAGCACCTTCGGTTTTTCTGGAGGATTTGCGGTTGATAGTGATGGTTTGAGTGGTGGTGTTGGGCTGTTTTGGTCGTCGGCGATGAATGAGTTGATATCAAGAGTTCCAACTTACATCATATTGATGCAGTAGTTCAGTGCAAGGATGGCTCGGTTCCCCCTTGGCGTTTCACAGGTTTTTACGGAGAATCTCGCAGGGAGAACAGACACCTTTCGTGGACTTTGATGCGGAGGTTACACCAGCTCCGAGATCTTCCGTGGCTGTGCAGTGGTGATTTTAATGAAACACTGTATAGCTCTGAGCATTTCAGTGAGCATGACAGGGAAGAATGGCAGATGAGGGCGTTCAGAGAAGTAACCGAGGATTGTGGTCTACAAGATCTTGGTTTTTCGGGATTGCCTTATACGTGGGATAATAGACGAGGAGGGAGTGCTAATGTCAAGGCAAGAATTGATCGGGCTTTTGGTAATGCGGCTCTTCTGAATATGTTCCAGGTTGTTAAAGTTAAGCATATTAGTGTAGTTCATGTTGGAATTGATCACAGGATAACAAACTGTGAGGAAAAACAGGGAGACAAAGTCCTCCCCTCACGTACATGCCTTGATCGGAGGCATCCAAGGTAACCAACTGGTTTCGGTCCCTGGCCCCTAGCCCTACACCTATATAAAGTGGAGGTTTATTCTCTCACGTCGAGAGAGAGACACGTACGGGTCAAGGACCCCAAAACTGCCAACAACCCGATCCAAAAACGTGGGCTAAGGGGATCAGAAGACCGAGTACCACCGCCGGCCACCACGAGGACTGTGCCGATGGCGTCCAGATGATCTCCACCCAACGAAGCTGCTGTCCTCGGTCATCTTCTTCGACAACCTTCTCACCATTCCTGCAACCAGCAGGCACGGTGTCATGGTTGGTAATCGTTTGCCATCTCAGGTACACATCTTCAACTAATCTAGGTGTTCTAACGATGAGATTAAGATCCTAGTAATGTTGCTTCTAAAGTAATTATGTCCAACAATGGTATCAGAGCATGTTTAATCTCGCTTAGAACCCTATTTAGACCCCGATGAATGTTAAATCAATGATACGGGTTTAATAGTTTTCAGCACTAAAAAATATCATATTTAGTTAATCATTAAGTGGGGTTATGGCTAATCCCTACTGGTTTCATTATAATGTTCCTTATCATGTTCCAGTACTTGTCGTTCATGTTAAGATCTTGTTTAAATCCCTAATGTTCTCGCATTAGTGCTAAGAAATTGTGTTAGACATCATAATGTTAGACCGAAATATGAAGTTGATGCACAATTAGCGCCAGTAATCCATGTCTGTGGCTCAGACAACATTTAAGAAGGAGGGGAATTGCCAATTAAGAAAAGAAAAAGGTCAAAATCCCCAATTTTGACAGAAATCCGTAATCTAAAAAAAAAAAATCCATAACTAAAGATCAGATCGAGCTAACCTCGATGCTAATGTCCACCGTCGCCGCCTCCGTCGTCGGAAACGCGTCGGGTAAGTAGCTGCCATGGCTGGGTCGCCATGGAGCCCCACGGCCGCGACGCCGATTACTGCCTCCATTGGAGAGGACGTGCAAGCAAGACGCGCTTTAGGCGCGGAAGACAACGTCGGGCCTCCGCGTCGCCGCCCTTGATGACCGCCGGCTTGCCGGCAAGCACTGCCCACCCACGTCCGTACGGATGACACGGCAACCGCCGTTCGACGGAGGAGCGCGTGGCCTTAGCCAAGGCACGCTCCGCCGGCGAGCGGGGGCCACCGAGACGCCATGGCCGGCGGGTTCTCTCTCACCAACGTGGACGAGCAGGCCTCCAGCGGCCGCCGCTCTCTCGCCTCTGTGCGAGCAAATCGGGAGAGGAGGAGCAGAATGGGTCTAGGGTTTTCACGGGGACAAGCTTTTGTCCCAGTCCAGATGGATGTTTTCCGTCCGATCGGATCGAACGGCGCAGAATGACGAAGATTACGAACTGGGCCACTGGCGCTAATTGGACCCATTTTATCAGTGGACTGCGAACCTATGTTAAGTTAGCCCAATGGAAGGTCTTTCCTTTCCCCATTTACCTTTTTTGCTGGGTCAGAAAGGAATGGGCTACCGTGGGTACTTTCGGCTGAACAGGTTTTGGCTATTTTTATCTTTCAGTGCACTTTATGATTTATGATGGTTATAATGCCTAATGTGTTCCACTGATTAAGTATTTAATTGACTGAAAATTTTGTTGAATGAAGATGTTTATATTTTCAGATTAATGAAAAGCATGGGCATTTTTATATATGCGTCAAGTATCATTGTATATATCAATTAATATTGTATACTGATATTTATTATAAGAATTGTGTGCTCATATTTTTAATGAAGTATCCAAGATTTTCTATTTATAGTGAAATAATTTTTATGTTTTATGAGCATGACGGAAAAGGTTGTATCTGCTATGATGCGATCATTATTGTTGATTTTATGTTGATATCATAATTATGGTATTTGTTAATGATGTGATCATGACTAATGGGTTGTGGCCATCCTAATGATTATGGCTGCATGGTTCGGTTTTCCGCACCGCGCTATGTAACCAAATAATGTTGAGCAATTATTCTAAGTATTGTGTCGGTGCATTTTGTCTTTTGACATGCACTGGAGGTGATGAAGGCTCAAATGATGTTGATTCTCTAAGGAAGGATTTTTATTTAGAGAATTTTAGTGATATTTGATACCATGGTCCCTCTTGGTTGTCATTTATTTGTCGTTCAATGTTTACCAATTTTTGGTGAACCGTGATGTAATTTAATGTCCAAATTCCATTTGGAAATCTTGATGGGTAATATTAATTTCATTTTCACCGCGAATGTCATTGTAATGTTTACCCAGTGAAATGCCATTTTTGTTATCAATGTTGACATGAATGTCTAAAATGTATCGTATTTTATATTTTGGCACGCATGACTAATGTTATGGAGGTTGCGGTGCCATAGTTTTGATCACATAATGAGTCGTGATGTGTTATGCATCCGTGTCTAATAACGCAATGGAAGGCATTATGTTGATCATTTATGTTAATGTTGGCTATTAATTTAGCAAAACGATTTTATCGGTCATTATGTTATTTTAAGTTTCTCTAGTCAAAATGGAACCAACGAGAAGTTTTGATTAGAGATTTTAATTAGGACCATATGATATGGTATGTGACACTATTCTGACCAACGTTGATTATTGTCATGTCCCATTTCTTGATGAATGACAAGGTTCTTTTCCGTTTTCAGCCCAACGGTGATACGGATTAGAACAACAAATGGACTTGTTTTGATTAGTATCATCACAATTTTTTCTTAGTGTTTAATCTTTTGATTACTAATGTGTGCTATAGCACAATTAAGATGCAAGAGAATTGAATAATGAGAACTCGTCGAAATTGTGGTCAAGTATAACACATTTCGAGGGGGGATGGATTGTCTCATTTAATATGGGATATGTCATTCACTTTTCTTGCACTAAAATGATGAACGTGTTTGTTCTCTGAATAAGATGGAACCAACGAGAAGTCTTATTTGGAGGGCGAATGAAAATCACACTAATGTGCTAACTCCTTTAAACATGTTAATGTGTACTTACTCCCTTATGAACATTATGTAACACACATGAATGATAAAGTGGCAAATTTGCCATTCTAATGTCGGTTATGGTGTAGCATGTGGCTTATGATTATATTTCTGACCGACGTCATTTATGATCATTTGTCTTGCTTCACTAAAGTGGCAAGTTTGTCGGTACCATGTGGCTCATGATTATAATGCTGACCAACGTCACTTATAATCATGTGCTACATTTCATTATGTTCTTTTCCACCTTCTTCCCAACGGTGTTGTGGTTTAGAACGAAATGAAGCTTTATCAAGTTTTTGGAGCCATGTCCTCCATATAAAGTGATCACGGAGAACTGGAGCTTATGAACATGAATCGTAAGGAGAATTTTTATGAGATCCTTGTTCATACGCATCAGTTAGATCGAGAATTATGCAATCTCTAATGCAATACTTGTGTTGAACCTCAAGGATTTTCGTGTGATAAATAATGTGTGTGAACATTTATCTTGGTGACATTTGCCATGCATGATGAAGATTATGGAGCTTAATAGTGTTTTCTGAATGAGTTAATGGTAGGCCGTATATGGCTATACAAAACTAAATGTGACTCTGTGGAAATCTTGCTACAATAGTACCTCAAAACGAGGGGGAGTAAGCTTCACTATTATGTAGAATGAATCTTACTGGCTATCCAAGAGATTTTGATCTTCTAATTATGATACGAAGGATCTTGGTAATGCCTCATATTTTGATTGTGAGGTTCGCTAAGATATAAGTATAATCCAAAAGGAGTATATGTTCTATTATGTTGACATACACGTTGATGGAGTACGAACGAAATATATTATGCACTAGTACTCTATCTCACCTGCTGCTAAGGTTAAGGGCGATAAAGGTGGACATTTAAATGTTCAAGGAACCATTTAAACTGATCAGATAATGTCGGTTCCTTATGCTTCATCTGTCAAAGCAACATGTGTTTTCAAGTATGAACACGCCCTATTTATGATTGGGATAATTGGCAAAGATATAATAAGTCCAGCAATGGACCGCTGGAAAAGCCGCCATGAGGTCTTGCGATACATGCAAGATAGCAAATTTTACATGCTTATTAATAAGATGTTTACTAACCTCGATATCGTGGGTTATTTAGACATTGTTTTTGCGAGGTGTGTGGACATTAAGGTTTCCACGTCATGTTAAATCCTCACCTTCGCATGTGGAGTTATACCGTGGAAAAGCTCCAAATTTAATATTGATGGCATCAGTAATGATGCAAACTATTAAGTGGCATGTTATGAGGCTATTGGGCAGGTTATATGTCAAAGAAGTTTTATTCCCAAAATTAAAGTGGTAGACAATATTTTAACCACTGACTGCATTATGACACGCAGTCTTCTATGCGAGTAACAACAAGTCAAATGGTGTTGCCAAAACCATAGACAATACGTTTTGTGTTGTGAAAGATAGAATCCAGGATCAACCTATTAATGTTAAGCATATCAATATGTTTTGTATGGATCCATTTAATCGAAGGCTTATCACCCATATTTATGATTATGTTGCCGGCATGGGTTGATGGGAAACCTTTTTGATCCTGGAAATAAGGACCGTCAAATAAACCAACTCCCGTAAAGTAATATGTTTTCCATTTTGATATAGAATGATGTACTATAGGTAAAGAGGTTCTATGACATTTCATTGGTCATCGTAACACTTTATTTTGGTACGTTATTTCTATTGAGAGTGGGCTTATGATGTTTGTTAACCTTTCGATCAAGGGGGAGAATGTTGGAATTGATCACAGGATAACAAACTGTGAGGAAAAACAGGGAGACAAAGTCCTCCCCTCACGTACATGCCTTGATCGGAGGCATCCAAGGTAACCAACTGGTTTCGGTCCCTGGCCCCTAGCCCTACACCTATATAAAGTGGAGGTTTATTCTCTCACGTCAGAGAGAGAGACACGTACGGGTCAAGGACCCCAAAACTGCCAACAACCCGATCCAAAAACGTGGGCTAAGGGGATCAGAAGACCGAGTACCACCGCCGGCCACCACGAGGACTGTGCCGATGGCGTCCAGATGATCTCCACCCAACGAAGCTGCTGTCCTCGGTCATCTTCTTCGACAACCTTCTCACCATTCACTGCAACCGGCGAGCACGGTGTCATGGTTGGTAATCGTTTGCCATCTCAGGTACACATCTTCAACTAATCTAGGTGTTCTAACGATGAGATTAAGATCCTAGTAATGTTGCTTCTAAAGTAATTATGTCCAACAGTTCAGTCTGATCATTGTATGATCCATACTGAGTTAAGGAAGCACATCAATCATCGTCCCTTGGGGAGGAAAGCCTTTAAATATGAGAACTTCTGGCAAACCCATGGTGATTATGATAAATTGGTAGTGGACCTTTGGCGCAAAGCTGATAGAGGGGTCGGCTTGAAGGGGTTTTCAAAAACACTTGCAAGTTTGCAGAGTGGTTTGTCGTCTCAGAGTACTGGCAACCTTTGGAGATTTCAAAAAGAAGCCGAGTAACTTGAGAAGGGAGCTAGACCGGGTACGGAGGATTTACGTGGGTCGTGGTCCATCTTTGGAAGAGAAACGGATCATGGAGAGCATCAATGAGGTTCTTATTCAAGAAGAAATTTGGATTAAGCAAAGATCTCGTGTCAAGCTGGCTTAAGTCGGGTGACCGTAATCTCGCTTATTTTCATGCGTTTGCTTCTCGGCGCAAAAGAATAAATTCAATCTCTACCCTCAATCGTGAGGATGGATCTTGGTGTGATGATGTTGAGGAGATCAAAGAGGAGGTTCGGGGGTTCTATAAGAACTCGTATACCTCGGAGGGAGCTCTGAAATGCGAGGACTTCTTGATTTGGTAAATGAGAAGGTGCTTTGCAAGAAGACAAGGCTAATATGGACGCTGAATTTACGGAAGAGGAAGTCAAGAAGGCTCTTTTTCAAATGCATCCTTCAAAGGCACCAGGTGTTGATGGTTTCACTGCTGGTTTTTATCAACGGCACTGGGAACTAGTTGGTCCGGAGCTTTGTGCTGCAGTGATTGGTTTGAAGGAGATATGCCCTAGAGGCAATAATAAAGTGGTTATTATTTATATCTCTATGTTTATGATAAATGTTTATATATCATGCTATAATTGTATTAAACGAAACATTAGTACATGTGTGATATGTAGACAACAAGAAGTCCCTAGTATGCCTCTTAAACTAGCTTGTTGATTAATGGATGATTAGTTTCATAATCATGAACATTGGATGTTATTAATAACAAGGTTATATCATTATATGAATGATGTAATGGACACACCCAATTAAGCGTAGCATAAGATCTCGTCATTAAGTTATTTGCTATAAGCTTTCGATACATAGTTACCTAGTCCTTATGACCATGAGATCATGTAAATCACTTATACCGGAAAGGTACTTTGATTACATCAAACGCCACTTGCGTAAATGGGTGGTTATAAAGGTGGGATTAAGTATCCGGAAAGTATGAGTTGAGGCATATGGATCAACGGTGGGATTTGTCCATCCCAATGACGGATAGATATACTCTGGGCCCTCTCGGTGGAATGTCGTCTAATGTCTTGCAAGCATATGAATAAGTTCATAAGAGACCACATACCACGGTACGAGTAAAGAGTACTTGTCAGGAGACGAGGTTGAACAAGGTATAGAGAGATACCGATGATCAAACCTCGGACAAGTAAAATATCGCGTGACAAAGGGAATTGGTATCGTATGTGAATGGTTCATTCGATCACTAAAGTCATCGTTGAATATGTGGGAGCCATTATGGATCTCCAGATCCCGCTATTGGTTATTGGTCGGAGTGAGTACTCAACCATGTCCGCATAGTTCACGAACCGTAGGGTGACACACTTAAAGTTGGATGTTGAAATGGTAGTACTTGAATATGGAATGGAGTTCGAATATTTGTTCGGAGTCCGGATGAGATCCGGACATCACGAGGAGTTCCGGAATGGTCCGGAGAATAAGATTCATATATAGGATGTCATTTTATGTGAATTAAAATGTCGCGGAAGGTTCTATGGAAGGTTCTAGAAGGTTCTAGAAAAGTCCGGAAGAAACCACCAAGGAAGGTGGAGTCCACATGGGACTCCACCTCCATGGCCGGCCAACCCTAGTGGGGGAGGAGTCCCAAGTGGACTCCCCTTAGGGGGCCGGCCACCCCCATATGGGAGGTGGAACTCCCACCTTTGGTGGGAGTCCTAGCTTGGCTAGGTTTCCCCCCTCCTATGGAAGGTTTTTGGTTCGGGTCTTATTCGAAGACTTGGACACCACCTCTTGGGGTTCCACCTATATAATGAGGGGCCAAGGGGAGGGGCCGGCCACCCCAAGCACCACAAGGTGGCCGCACCACTAGATGGCCGGCGCCCCCTCCCAAACCCTAGCCGCCCCTCTCTCCTCTATAGTTCCCGCACGCTTAGCGAAGCTCCGCCGGACTTCTCCACCACCACCGACACCACGCCGTCGTCGCTGTCGGATTCAAGAGGAGCTACTACTTCCGCTGCCCGCTGGAACGGGGAGGTGGACGTCGTCTTCATCAACAACCGAACGTGTGACCGAGTACGGAGGTGCTGCCTGTTCGTGGCGCCGGAAGCGATCGTGATCAAGATCTTCTACGCGCTTTTGCAAGCGGCAAGTGATCGTCTACCGCAGCAACAAGAGCCTCATCTTGTAGGCTTTGGAATCTCTTCAAGGGTGAGACTCGATACCCCCTCGTTGCTACCGTCTTCTAGATTGCATCTTGGCTTGGATTGCGTGTTCGCGGTAGGAAAATTTTTGTTTTCTATGCAACGTTATCCTACGGTGGTATCGAGCCGTGTCTATGCATAGATGGTTGCACGAGTAGAACACAATGGTTTTGTGGGCGTTGATGCTCTTGTTATCTTTAGTTGAGTACTTTGCATCTTTATGGCATAGTGGGATGAAGCGGCTCGGACTAACTTTACATGACCGCGTTCATGAGACTTGTTCCTCGTTCGACATGCAACTTGTATTGCATAAGAGGCTTTGCGGGTGTCTGTCTCTCCTACTATAGTAAAGATTCAATTTACTTTTCTATTGACAACATTAGTATCAACGTTGTGGTTCATGTTCGTAGGTAGATTAGATCTATATTGAAAACCCTAAACCACGTAAAATATGCAAACCAAATTAGAGAGCGTCTAACTTGTTTTTGCGGGGTTTGGTGATGTGATATGGCCATAATGTGATGATGAATATGTATGAGATGATCATTATTGTATTGTGGCAACCGGCGGGAGCCTTATGGTTGTCTTTAAATTTCATGTTGAGTAGTATTTCAAAGTAGTTGTAATAGTTGCTACATGAGGTGAACAACCATGAAGACGGCGCCATGGACCTTGACGCTACGCCGACGATGATGGAGATCATGCCCGTTGATGATGGAGATCATGTCCGTGCTTTGGAGATGAAGATCGAAGGCGCAAAGACTAAAGGGCCATATCATATCACATATGAATTGCATGTGATGTTAATCCTTTATGCATCTTATTTTGCTTAGATCGCGACGGTAGCATTATAAGATGATCCCTCACATTAATATCAAGATAATAAAGTGTTCTTCCCTCGTATGCACCGTTGCATTGTTCGACGTTTTGAAGCATCTCGTGATGATCGGGTGTGATAAACTCGACATACAACGAGTGTAAGCCATGTTGCACACGCGGAATACTTGGGTTTGCTTGACGAGCCTAGCATGTACAGACATGGCCTCGGGACAACGGAAACCGAAAGGTTGAACACGAGTCATATGGATGATATGATCAACATGTTGATGTTCACCATTGAAGCTACATCATCTCACGTGATGATCGGTTTTGGTGTAGTGGATGTGGATCGTGTACCACTTAACAACTATGAGGGATGTTGTATTAAGTGGGAGTTCATTAGTAATTAGATTAAAACATGAACTAATTATCATAAACATAGTCTGAGTAGTATTTTGAATTAATTTTGTAGTATTGGCATCCGTTTACTACTATGCGCTAGTCTTATAGTTGAGATAGAAATACTTGTTAAAATCTGACTAGAAACTTTACGGATTGGTACCGTATTGTTAATGAATCAAGAAATGATTAAGTCCTATTGCAAACTTTTAGTGAAACTCATTTTGTTGATTCGAGAGAGCTATGGTTTCAATTAGTACCTAAAGTTATCTTGTCTCCAGTGAAACTTGAAGTTCAAATCTGTTTGAAAAGTAAGGAGCTGAAAATTTAGTTTTCAGAAATAATCAAGGTATGAGATATATTTGATATCTAAGACCTTATTGCAAGATGATAGAATATAAATTTGGTGAGACTACATAAACTCATAAGTTTTATGGGAATGTACGAAGGTTGAAGACGCAAGGCGTCCCAATCCTCCAACTATTGGGGCACTAACGATATTCGCATATCCATGAAGTGATTGTCCTTAGTATGCACCGTTGCTAAGACTCGTCGTTTCGAAGCATCACGTGATGATCGGGTGTTATAGATTCTACGTGTGCTTCCAACGGGTGCAAGCCAGATTTGCATATGCGAATACTAAGTTTTAAACTTTATGAGCCTAGCATGTACAGACATGGTCTCAGAAAGTTATCATGAATTGATGGATAAAATTATGAGTGAAATTGTTCATCGTATTACAAATTTACTAATAGTGAAATCTGAAACACTTGTCATATGATGATCAACTTCAAAGTAAGAACCTCAAGGTTATTGGTATTTGACCAACAAACCTAGAAGTTATTGATGTTGAAATGTTTTTACGAATAATGAGGAAAGCTAAAGAGAAAGCTGCAAAAGATATTTTGGCAAAAGAAAAGAAAAGACTAGAAAGTCTAGCTCAGGTGTATATAAATGATATACATGTTATGGTTGTATTCCTAGTTAAGTCACACAATGAAATTCTTGGGTATTAATACCATATTGGTTGGTATGAAGTGTCATACATAACAACGCAATACAAGAATACAATGGCCTAAGTGACTGACAAGGAATATGATAGGAATGCACGTCTGGAACAAAATAAAGTGTTATTATGTTCGTCGTTGGCATTCTATCTAGCCCTTAGAATTTATAATAAAGAACTTAATAATTGTTATTTTGCTCTGGTCAAATGAAAACAATGAGTTGTTCAAATTATGACATTACTCCATGTATGATGGATAAGTTATTATAAATCTTAATGGTGAAACACACATACATAACAATGACGCTAAAAATGCCATAAGGCAAATGATTTGAATTCCACTTATTTGTGGAACCGCAATTTAGGTCATGTTAGAAAGGATCGCATGAAGGAACTCCATGCAAATGGATTTTGGAGTCATTCGATTTGTTGAATCGTTTGGCACTTGCAAAATCTTTTCTAAAAGGTAATGACTGAAATACCGTTCATAGGCCGAAGAGTTGAACGGGAAACTAACTTAGTGAAAACATATATAATGATATATGTAGTTCACTGGGCATAGTTGTGTGCGGAAGATTCTTCTACTTCATGAAAACTTTCAAACAATGAATTGAGTATATATGTGGATATATTCAATAAGGAAAAAGTTTGAAACATTTGAATAGGATTCAAATAAATTTCAGCATGAAGTGGAAATCATCGTAATAGAAATCAAATATCTATGATTGGATCATGGTGGAAATATTTGAATTACGAGTTTTAGCGAACATCTAAGAGAGTTATGAAATTGTTCTACAACTTACGTTTCTTGGAGTATCATAGTGATGATGAAGTATCCAAGAGATATATCCAAACTTTGTTGGATCAATGATGAGATAAAATATTGATGCCATTATATTTTTGTGGATTATGCTTTAGTGACTACCGCTTTTACACTGAATAGAGCATCATCATGATCCGTTGAAATGACACCATACAAGTTATGGCATGGGTATAAACCCTAATAGTCAACCAAAATCGGATGAATGTCTTTGTTGGTTATCCCGAGAGATTTAATTGGGAATTCTTCCCACGAGACAAAGACAAAAGTGTTTGTCAATGTTTCTTATTTCCGAGAAATTGTTTCGAGTGAAGTATTTGAGTGGGAGGACAATATAATTTGATAAGGTTTATGAACACGAGCATAATGATCGAGTAGCACAGACATCGGAATTGGTTTCGGAAGCGGCCACGACGATCATGGCTCTCATGACTACAAAGTGTTTTAGCCATGGAGATCGAAGTACATATTTAACCTTGTAGGTATGGTTTACTTTGTGATCAAATAAATGATTTGTGGACAAAGGATTGATTTTGAACAATGATAAACCAACTACAAAACAAAGAAGTTATGATGGGCCATGACTCCATTAAAATGGCCATGCGCCATGAAATCCAAGATAGATGAATACTTTATGAAAGTAAATGGATCTATGAAATTGATAGACTTGGATGAAATATCCTTGAAGAAAGCTTGACTTATCGAAAAATTGTTTACGACAAAGTTCAAAGAGTTGAATACGATAAGATTAGATCTTCCGTAGCAATGCTTATAGTCTATGTGGATTATTCTAGTAATCACTACATATTTGTTTTATGAGATATGCTAGTAGGATGGCAAAATACACTACTTACAGAAGTATGTATACAAGATACAATCAAGAGTTTTGCTGGTCCGTGGAATACTAGATAGGTATACAAGCTTCAATTGGATGAAGTAAGTATCACGGAGTTGGAATCTTCACCGGATGAAATAGTCAAAGAGTTTTTGATTTCATCGGAGACGATGAAGAAGCTTGCATTTGCAAGAAATTAAGTGGGAGCGCTAAGACACATTTATAATACTTTATGTAGGTGACATATAGTTGGTTATAAATGATGTAATTATATACTTGATTAAAAAGGTTTCATTGAGAATTAACTTCAATGAAAGGATATGGACTGAAACAAATTTAGTGTCAAGATCTATGAAGATAGATTGAAACACATAAATAAGTTTAAGTCAAAGTACATATGATGGATATTGAAGTAGTTCAATATAGAAATATTAAGAAAATGTTCTTGTCATGTGAAGGTTTAACAAGACTTGAGTGTATATGACACTCAATGAGTAAAAACACATGAGTGATTATAGATCACGAATAATATGTACACAATCAGATATCATGTGCTATAAAGTGTTATGAGCATATACCAGAATGATTCATATGATGATCATTGGACGACAGTAAGAATATCCTTGAGTACTTTAGAAGAACTAAGGATATATTTATATATTTTTGTATGAAGAAATGACAAACAAATCGCTGTAAGGTGTTATACCGATATTGGTTTTGTCACATATAAAATATAATTTCAATCTCAAATTAGACTAAGTGTTGTTTAAAAGGTAGCACAATAAGCTAGAAGTTGTCTATGCTAGATTTAGAAGAGTTCTAAATATTGTGACGGATTCTACAAAAGAAGGCGAGTATGTCATTATTTTGACAATGACAAAGGATGTTAAGTCAAGAGGTTCTTTGAGAACTTGGTGTAGTTCCGACGAGTCAGAACTTTGAAGCTATATTGTGTGTGACAATATTAGTGACATATTTCAGACCGCGGAATTAAGGTTCCACCGAGAAGACCAAACATATTTAATGCCGACTCATTTGGAAATGAGTGATGCGTTGAGACGCAAATGAATTACAAAATACATACGTTTACGAGCGTGTCGGATCCGTTGACTAAAACCACTCCCGTGAGCAAAACATGATAAAGCACCGGAAGGCCAAGGTGTTATATCTTTACAAATGTAAACTAGATTATTGACTCTAGTGCAAGTGGGAGACTCGAAGGAGATATGCCCTAGAGGCAATAATAAAGTGGTTATTATTTATATCTCTATGTTTATGATAAATGTTTATATATCATGCTATAATTGTATTAAACGAAACATTAGTACATGTGTGATATGTAGACAACAAGAAGTCCCTAGTATGCCTCTTAAACTAGCTTGTTGATTAATGGATGATTAGTTTCATAATCATGAACATTGGATGTTATTAATAACAAGGTTATATCATTATATGAATGATGTAATGGACACACCCAATTAAGCGTAGCATAAGATCTCGTCATTAAGTTATTTGCTATAAGCTTTCGATACATAGTTACCTAGTCCTTATGACCATGAGATCATGTAAATCACTTATACCGGAAAGGTACTTTGATTACATCAAACGCCACTTTGCGTAAATGGGTGGTTATAAAGGTGGGATTAAGTATCCGGAAAGTATGAGTTGAGGCATATGGATCAACGAGTGGGATTTGTCCATCCCAATGACGGATAGATATACTCTGGGCCCTCTCGGTGGAATGTCGTCTAATGTCTTGCAAGCATATGAATAAGTTCATAAGAGACCACATACCACGGTACGAGTAAAGAGTACTTGTCAGGAGACGAGGTTGAACAAGGTATAGAGAGATACCGATGATCAAACCTCGGACAAGTAAAATATCGCGTGACAAAGGGAATTGGTATCGTATGTGAATGGTTCATTCGATCACTAAAGTCATCGTTGAATATGTGGGAGCCATTATGGATCTCCGGATCCCGCTATTGGTTATTGGTCGGAGTGAGTACTCAACCATGTCCGCATAGTTCACGAACCGTAGGGTGACACACTTAAAGTTGGATGTTGAAATGGTAGTACTTGAATATGGAATGGAGTTCGAATATTTGTTCGGAGTCCCGGATGAGATCCCGGACATCACGAGGAGTTCCGGAATGGTCGGAGAATAAGATTCATATATAGGATGTCATTTTATGTGAATTAAAATGTCGCGGAAGGTTCTATGGAAGGTTCTAGAAGGTTCTAGAAAAGTCCGGAAGAAACCACCAAGGAAGGTGGAGTCCACATGGGACTCCACCTCCATGGCCGGCCAACCCTAGTGGGGGAGGAGTCCCAAGTGGACTCCCCTTAGGGGCCGGCCACCCCCATATGGGAGGTGGAACTCCCACCTTTGGTGGGAGTCCTAGCTTGGCTAGGTTTCCCCCCTCCTATGGAAGGTTTTTGGTTCGGGTCTTATTCGAAGACTTGGACACCACCTCTTGGGGTTCCACCTATATAATGAGGGGCCAAGGGGAGGGGGCCGGCCACCCCAAGCACCACAAGGTGGCCGCACAACTAGATGGCCGGCGCCCCCCTCCCAAACCCTAGCCGCCCCCTCTCTCCTCTATAGTTCCCGCACGCTTAGCGAAGCTCCGCCGGACTTCTCCACCACCACCGACACCACGCCGTCGTGCTTTGTCGGATTCAAGAGGAGCTACTACTTCCGCTGCCCGCTGGAACGGGGAGGTGGACGTCGTCTTCATCAACAACCGAACGTGTGACCGAGTACGGAGGTGCTTGCTCGTTCGTGGCGCCGGAAGCGATCGTGATCAAGATCTTCTACGCGCTTTTGCAAGCGGCAAGTGATCGTCTACCGCAGCAACAAGAGCCTCATCTTGTAGGCTTTGGAATCTCTTCAAGGGTGAGACTCGATACCCCCTCGTTGCTACCGTCTTCTAGATTGCATCTTGGCTTGGATTGCGTGTTCGCGGTAGGAAAATTTTTGTTTTCTATGCAACGTTATCCTACATGGTTTTCTTAATGGAGGTGATATGCCGGAGGAGATTAATGATACGGCGATAACTCTTATTCCGAAGGTTAGAAATCCCCAGTCCATCAAACAATATAGGCCTATTTCGTTATGCACTGTTCTTTACAAGATAGCTACTAAATGTGTGGCGAACCGAATGAGGCCAGTTCTCGATTACACTATTAGCCAGGAGCAGAGTGCCTTTGTGCCTGGAAGATTGATTAGTGATAATGCTCTGGTTGCGTTTGAGTGTGTGCATGCAATGAAGAGAAAAAAGAAGGGCAAAAAAGGTCATTGTGCAGTAAAGTTAGATATGATGAAAGCATATGATCGTGTGGAGTGGCCCTTTGTTGAAGCAATATTGTCAAAACTTGGTTTCCCTCCTCGTTTAGTGCAGTTGATTATGAAGTGTGTATCATCGAGTCAAGTTTTCGGTTAAAGTGAATGGTGGTCTTCTTGAGCCTTTTATCCCCTCACGTGGAATCGGGCGGGGAGACCCAATGTCCCCTTATTTGTTCTTGGCTTGTTCGGAAGGTTTGACGGCTCGATACATCATTACAATTCTGGTTTTATTGATAGGGGTGTCCGTGTGTGCCATAGATCATCATGGATCTCTCATCTTTTATTCGGCGATGATAGTTTGATTTTCATTAATGCGAATGGTGCTAGTCGCTGCTAGACTTAATGAAATTCTGGATATATATCATTTGGCATCGGGCGAGAAAGTTAACAAGGAGAAGAGTGCTATTTTCTTCGAGTCCTTGTACATCGGAGACTAATAGAGTGGCGGTGAAGCAACATCTGAACATTCGAGACTCGAAGCATTCGATGAGAAATACTTGGGACTGCCTACTCGCTGTTGGGAAGCTAACTAGTGAGGCCTTTGAGTATATTATCGAAAGTGCAAGAAGTAGTGTAAATGGATGGGCTGAAAAGAATCTTTCTTATTCGGGTAAAGAAGCGTTATTGAAATCTGTGATTCAAGCTAAGACGATCCACGGTATGAGTTGTTTCTCGCTGTCCAAAGGCTCATGTAAGAAGTTTACTTCGTTATGGGGAAATTTTGGTGGAGTGGAAATTTAGATAAAAGATCTATGCATTGGTTAGCCTGGGATAAATTGGCTGTTCCAAAATCGGAAGGAGGAATGGGATTCCGTGATATGCGAGGCTTTTAATGTAGCGCTTGCTAGGTAAACGGGCTTGGAGAATTATTATGAAACCGGATTCTTTGTGCTCTCAAGTCCTACGGACAAGATATCTTCATAACCAGGAATTGATGGTTGCTTCGCCCCAAGGGCAGCATCTAGGACCTGGAAGGCGATTTTGGCGGGAAGAGAGGCTTTGAAGCGGGGCTTATAAAGCGAGTAGGCTCGGGCCGGTCAATCTCAATTTGGGAGGATAAGCGGCTACCGAACACTGCTACAATGAGGCCGATGGGCCGGTTGGAAGACACCGATCTTGTCACGGTTAATGAGTTGATGACGGAAACCATGAGTGGAATGAGCCACTAATTCGTGAGCTTTTCTTTGCTCCCGATGCTTGATTCGATAATGAGTATTCCTCTAAGAAGTTCGGTGGGTGATGATTGGTTAGCGTGGTCGAAGGAGAAATCTGGGATATATACTTGTGCGATCGGCGTATAGAGCCTTGATGGAGGCACGCCATTCGGAGGAGGCCGAAATGACGCTTACGTGCCGTCTTCATCCGATAATGATGTTGATGTGTGGAAAAGGCTGTGGAAACTTCCGGTAGTACCAAAGGTGCGTGTCTTTTGGTGGCGAGTTCTTCGAGGTATTTTACCCGATTATAGGACTTTGTCACGGCGACATATAATGGAGAATAGCACCTGTGCTCTGTGTAAGGCTGAATACGAAGATGTGATGCACGCACTGATTGAGTGTAGTCACGCAAAGTTATTACGGGAGGCGGCTAAGGGACTTCTTTTGATTAAGCTTCCAAGGCTACACCCGTTAACTTGGGCGAAAGATATACTTTGCGAGAAAGCTTTCAGCCAAAAGGAGAGAGCTATTATAATTTCAGTGATGTACTCAATTTGGTCATCAAGAAATAATCTTACTCATGGTGAAGCTGGCTATAATCCAGCCAAGTCGATTGAGTTGGTGAAGGAGACCTTGCAGACTCTAGAGTTTCCAAGGGAGAATCCTAGGCCTATTAGGCCGGCTGCTAAGTGGCAGAAACCTCCAGATGGTTTTGTGAAAATAAATTCAGATGGGGCGTTCAATACCAGCGATAACTTGGCTGCAACTGGTGTAGTTGCTCGTGAGGGTTTGTTATATAGGGGTGCCAGGGGTAAAACGTACCGTGGTATTTCTGATCCTCTGATCATTGAGACTCTTGCACTACGAGATGCTGTTATTTATGCAAGGGACAGAGGGTTTAGTAGAGTTGTCTTTGAAGTGGACTCTGAAAATCTGGTTCATCTTTGGCACAATAGAGCGACTGATCGTTATATGGTCAAGAATGTTTTAGATGAGATTAGTGAGCTGAGTGTGTTTTTCACAGTTTTTAGCTTACGTCATGCTCGTCGTGAGGCTAACCAGGCAGCTCATTCTTGTGCAAAATTTGCAAGTATTCAAGATGGGTTGTTTTCCTGGGATGCTTTGAACCACCTGCTTTCTTAGTTCACAGCATACAGGCTGATTGTAATGGTGTGTGATTGGTGGCTGCAAGTTTTTGACGCACTCTTTTCCTTACCAGGGTACCTAAGGGGACTGGAAGGTTTTTAATGAGGCGGCTTGCTAGCTTTAATATATTGTTTCTCAAAAAAAAAAAGACTTAGTCTAACATTATGTTGGTGCAGTATATTAATTACTCCGTATTATATTTTTTATGACTAGAACTAGAATGACACCAAACGAGTGCTGAGCACACGGCCCGGGCGTCCAGAATCAGGCCCCGGCGCACCGCAGCCACAAGCCCGGCGTCCCCCACAAAATCTGCCGGCGCGCGCCCACCCGGCCACGCCGGATTCCCTCCTGCCAATCGCCGCCGCCCACCTCACTTCCTCTTATCCCCGCCTCACCCACTCCCGCCACGCTCCCCTTATCTCCTTCTCTTACACAAACCAGTCGCCCACCATCGATCGCGAATCAAACTCCTCTCTGTCCACACGCCCCGCCCCGCGCGCGCCACGGACGCAGCACCAGCAATGGCCGGCCTCACCGCCTCCATCGCCACCTCCACGGCCTTCGCCGCCAAGCCGCGCCTGTCCCGCTCGCCAGCACGCCTCACCGTCTCCTGCTCCGCCTCCTCCAACGACACCACCCTCTCCACCTCCATCAAGACCTTCTCCGCCGCGCTCGCCCTCTCCTCCGTCCTCCTCTCCTCCGCCGCCACCTCCCCGCCCCCCGCCGCCGCCGACATCGCCGGCCTGACCCCCTGCAAGGAGTCCAAGGCCTTCGCCAAGCGCGAGAAGCAGTCGGTCAAGAAGCTCACGTCCTCGCTCAAGAAGTACGCGCCCGACTCCGCGCCCGCGCTCGCCATCCAGGCCACCATCGACAAGACCAAGCGCCGCTTCGACAACTACGGCAAGTTCGGCCTGCTCTGCGGCTCCGACGGCCTGCCCCACCTCATCGTCAGCGGCGACCAGCGGCACTGGGGCGAGTTCATCACCCCAGGCGTCCTCTTCCTCTACATCGCGGGGTGGATCGGGTGGGTCGGCAGGAGCTACCTCATCGCCATCAGCGGCGAGAAGAAGCCAGCCATGAGGGAGATCATCATCGACGTCGAGCTCGCCTCCAGGATCATCCCCAGGGGATTCATCTGGCCGGTTGCTGCGTACCGCGAGTGGATCAACGGCGACCTCGTCGTCGACGACGCTGACATCGGCTACTAAGCATGTATGCATGCATGCTTGGTTGGCTAGTCGGTCCACAGTCAGGTGAAAAAACTCTGCTTGTCCATACATGTCTGCTGTACTCCTTATCATTTGTGTCTCATGGCTCACAGGCTCAGTCAATTAATGTACCTGCTTGGTTTTGCAGATGGGCAGCGGATGGCGATCTGGAGCTGTGATGTCTATGTGGGATTGGTGTAGGAGCTGATAGGATCATGGAGAAACGGAACCTCTCTTGTCTTGTACTTAAGAAACTGAAATCTTGTATAACTATTGTGCTCTCTCTTGCGTGTATTTTACATTGTTCAAGTCATTCGTAACGATTTCATGATGCACAGCATACTACGAGTCAAAATGTGTCAACATAACTAGAAAGCTTGATTCATACTACTTTCATAGGATTACACAAAGTTTAGCAGCACAAACATTTGCTAACGGTGTTTATTGATGAGAATGCAAGCCAAATGTCTAGTATAGCCAGTACCCACTAGCCATACAAGCTTTACATGGCTGGGGTACAACATTTGATATTTACAACACTATGGTTTTGTCACACTATAATAGTTCAGTCCGGTAGAGGAATGCCGGTTGCAGTCGTGTCAAGTTCAATCACAGGTTGCCGCCACCATGTTCATAACCATCAAGCTGGATGCTGAAATTCGGCAGTTCACCTGAAATTAAAGAAACACACTATCAGGGCATAGAACGAAAGGAATACCGATTCATCCCTAATTTTAACTTTGAAGGAGCTAGCATTTGAACAGTCTGGTGCACTTCAGTTAAAGCATATCGAGAAATTATGAAGATAAACATCAACTTTCAAATTTTTAATATTATTAGGTTTGAAGTCAAAAGAGTGTTTTTTCATGAATTCAAAAGAGTTCTGATTGGAGGAAATGATGTTTGGAGTAACACAAGCTCCAAGGTTTAGCAGCTTAACTTGCATATCAAGTTATCAACAGAAGTTACACTATGGTTACCATGAGTACTGAAAATTGCATACCGTCGTCATCTTGTAGAAAGCCCTGGTCTGGCAGATTCACTTGTTGTAGAATTGCCTGCAACTGCAAGAACACGTCATCACGAATGAAAAAATACTAAAGCATGTGACTGCTATTGATTGATATAATTCAGTGGTTCAGTTGGAGCAAAGATATTTGGTTTGTTCTAAACAATGATTGTCGTAACATTTTCAAAAGAAAACACACACTTCAGGTGTAGATAACTCCATCGAGATGTCATCGTCCGCATGGTTAAATGAAGAGGTTGTCTGACTAAGTCCATCTGAAAAGTTTCAATGCCAACATTTTAAACACCCAGCAATGCACAATGGAGAAGTGATTTTAAGCTTGATGATCCAGACATAGTGCATATACAGTGAAATTGGAAAAACTGGGATGTAGAAATCAGGACAAGAAGTACCAGGAGCATCAGTCTTTGAGGAGCTTAAGTGTCCATTATGTTGGTCAATTAGACCTGCACCTGTGATCAAGTCATCCTTCGGAACCTACCATCAAGGAAACATTTCAGGTTGTCAATGAAAAATTGCGGGACAGAATTGGTGACTGTGCCATAGGTGACTTCACTTACTGGAGGAAAAATGTTGGACGGAATAGTTGGCTGTCCTGAGAATGATCCTTCACCATTTAAAATATTTTCCTGGGCCGGGTAGTAAGGAGTTCCATTCCGGGGCATAGAAGGATGGTGCTGATCAAGTTCTACAACAAGTTAATTACAAAAACTATCAGAAGAGGCAATAGTATTATGGAGGATGAATGAAAAAGTTGGATGAAACAAGCACACTTAAAAGAATAAGAAGTACCAGGAGCATCAGTCGTCAGAGAGTTTAAGTGTCCATTCTGTTGCCCAATTAGACTTGTACCTGTGATCAAGTCCTCCTCTGGAACCTACAATCCAGGAAACATTTCAGGTTGTCAATGAATAATTGGAAGATCGAACTGTGGAGTGCCATATGTAACTTTACTTACCGGCAGAACATTGTAGGAAGGAATAGTTGGCTGTCCTGAGAATGGTCCCTGACCATTCAAGATATTTCCCTGGTGCAGATGACAGTGTGGCATAGAAGGACCATGCTGGCCGAGATCTAAAGCAATTTGATTACCAAAACCATCAGAAGCAATAATAACATTAATTTTCCTGCGGTGAAGCAGCAATAACAGTATGAAGGATGTGTGATAAAATATCATGCAGGTGTTTAATATTGACCTTGATACTCAGTGTGCTGTGAAAACAGTGGTGCTTTTTGCTTTGAAGGACCAGCTTCATTGCTTGACCGGACTTCGGCCGGTGAGAACTCATTCTGCTGCCAACATGGCTGTGGCTCACGAAATTCTGGAATAACTTGAATTTTGAGAAACATGTAACAACCAAGATCAGTGATAGAACACAATATTAAAATTCACCTTGTTGTGCAGACATGTCATTAGGATATTGCCATGCCGGTCTAGATTGTACAGAAGAACCTGCGATGTTGTTAAGAGGCATCGCACGGACAGGGCCGTCACTCATCATCAAGTAATCTGGGATAAGATCCCCTGAGTTCTCTCGCTCCTCAAGTCTTTTGTACCCGGATATTTTCCAGTTATTCAGCTGTAACAGAAGGTTAAGTTCATCTCATCGCCATCACAATGTACAAGCATCACCATCACAATGTACAGTCACATGCTTGCTTGGTATTTTGGATACTACAAGCGTCAAATGATCAGATCTTATTAAACCTTCTAAAACATCGGAACATTTTATTGGGATAGCAATCTATTGGTGCTAACAATGTTCATATTTGGTACTCCCTTTGATCCAAATTAATTGACTCCACTTTATCTAGATACATGTTTGTTGACTAGATACATCTATATCTAGATAAAGTTGAGTGAATTAATATGAATCGGAGGAAACACTTTAATGATGAATTTGTACTTTTATGGATTTGCAGTAGGTGAACAAGGGTTGCCATTAGCCCCACACATAATTCCACTGTGCTTAAAGAGGTTTACACGGTGCCAAAAAATGACACAGATCTTGCAAACGAAAATGGATGCTTATTGAACAATACATTTTAATCATGGTGGCGTATGCTTACAGGCAAACTAAACTACACAGTACAATCAGATGCTCCATTTAGCGATAAGAAATCATTTTGAGTTCATGCATTGGTCTTAACTATACGAAAGATAACACGATTTTACCCTTTTTTGAAGGAAACTGTAAAGGGAGTCCCAACGTTATAAATAAGAACCCAGGAGTTGGGATTTTGCTCTACCAAGAGATAGGTTATCCAATAGCTGATCTTTATGACACTCAAGTATTCAATTCTCAAAATAAATCTTGCTATATATACCTTAAAAGTGTGAACATTTACAAGGTAATTCTAGCACACTATTACATTAGTGAATATCAAAATCCTAACTCTGATGAAAGTGGAACAGTGTCAAATGCATACCTGCTGAAACTGACCAAGGGTTCTGACAGGAACATAGCATCCATTGCTAATCATACCAACGAGATCGTAGAAATCGTTGAATAACAGTTCACAATTTTCCTCTGCGACTCTATAAGAATAGATCTCATTCCCAGGATCACACATGGTGGCATGTTTAATCATGGTATTCCATTCCTCCTTCTTCATGCCAGTAAGCTAATTGCCAGAAAATAAGAGTTTTCTTAGCAATTAATGAAATGCTAGCAGATATTATAGTGCACATGAACATTTAGCATTACTTGCAGTCCAAATAAGTCCTAGGAGGTGCTTGATATCATATTTTGATCTAGGAAAATGACTAACTAGTATCTATTGCAGGTATTTTGGAACATTGAAGACTACCAAATATCATTACAGCATATTTTACCTTTTGTAGAGCAGATTTATCTTTGTGATAGTGACGCATCAAGTGCTTCACTGTAGTAATCTTTTTCCCCTGAAGGGCAGTGAAACGTTTTCCATTTGGGGAAATTCTCTTCAATGTATGTACCGCATCTCCCTTACATGGAAAATAACTCTTTTCATTTGCTGTAATAGACAAAAAGGTTTAGTGAGTTAGGACAAGATTGCGACTATGAAATTGGTTTATTCTAGCTATCATTGCATCTGATGGTAGTGGTATTTACCATAAATGTACACTGCAATCTATGTGCCATACTATTGAACTAACACATAATATGCAGCATTAGAAAAAATTACAACATTGCCCTGCATTACTGAGTAAGTGAATGATGTCAAACTAAATTCCATACAACGGAAAGAAAAGTGTGATTCCCAATCCCAACTCTGCATACTATTTTTTGACATATCTTGTAGTTCCCTTCTAAAAGCAGAACATTTAGTTCTAACAAGTTCCAGAGAAAATAATGTCATTACATGTATAAGGCTATATATTTCATTAAATATATAATATGTGCTTTAACAGTTTTTTTCTTAAATCAGCTTGGCAGCCATTTAAAAGTGGAGCCTGTCCATCAGCTGACTATGGCAGATAATACTGTCTGAGCGAACTACAATGTATCAAAATCCAATCTAGTAAGCTTAAAGTGTTTCAATGTTCAGAATGGATAAATGAATATACTTACATTCACTTCGGCGGTCTTTGACAACAAAAGGATCAGTGATTGCTTCTTGAACTCTGACTGTAAGATCCTGCCTTTTGACTCTTGCTGTCAATCGTAGCTTTTTCAGGTGGGAGCTCTGTGTAAAGATGATGGAACCAAGATCGGCCTCACCATTTCTTAGATTAACAGTTGTTAATACCGACTCTTTCCCTTTACACATATGTATATGTTTTTTGAATTCCTCTTCGGTGAAATCCTCTTGTCCTCTCTCAGTAAAGAAATCAGCATTGACTGGCAAAATCTCAATTTGCAGCTTAGAAAGATCACCGCCTGTGATTTGCTTCTCATTTCGAAATATTGCTACCTTAGCGTTTTGTCCATTATGCCATTTTACTGGACAACTCGTGAAAAGTGGATCTCTTGGTCTGTCAGCACCAACAAACCGTAGCTTGACTACTCCAGAGCTGCCTCCAGTTTCAGGAGGAGCTTCTGATATCGCCCTAAAATTTAAAGTGGGATGGGAGTGAGAAATTAACAATAAGAAACTTACCAGACTGTGTAAAAAATAAAATTACTTGGTTTGGTTTTCCTCTTGCTGCTTAAATAATTGGTTTGAGAGGTTTTAGTACTCATAACATGAACCGAATAACTTGTGAAGAGTACTTTCCCGAAGAACTATGCATATTTAATGCTCAATTATTAGTGGAGAATCAGTATTCACAGCTGTGGAAGAAGCACATACAAGAAAAATAAAACGGCAGCTACCTTGAACTTGAAGGCTCATAAACACCAGCAGGAAGCGAAGCTGCTTGTGGTTTCTGCATCTATTGCATGACAGAGAGGAAAGTGGTTAAGGTATATAGGGTACAGTCCAGAAACACAAAATATTTTACATGGATAAAGATCCAAAATAATAACCTCTGTTTGGCGAGCTGCCTGGATCATATCTTCCATGGATACCATAACAGATCTTTGGCATGATACAACAAGAAAGGAGATAAAAATTAACAATTAATTAATTAAACAAAGGGAGAATTTATCCATCAGATCCACAACAACTCAAAGTTTAATCCTCAAAGGGAATTTTATATTACTTAAAAGATGTCTTACATCCGGCCTCTACATAGCTAAGATGCTCACAATATCCATAGTAATGAAACAAAATAAAAAATAATTAATTAATACTCAAAACACAGACTCTAAGATACCACCAGCATATATTTTAACTTAGTTATCAATAGTGAAAGAAAGAATACATCCATGGTTTATTTATTCAACAAATATGCGTTGATAATCTGAACCTCAAATAGTACTAGTACTATAGTTGTAAAGTTTCCTTTCTAAATACTACTCGTATGAGCTTGTATGTTGCTGACAGTATATGCTTTTCCTAAAAGGCTATGCTCTTTCCAGAGAAGAATATCTGTCAGTTCCCAGAACAAGCAAGTCAACACTTCACTCGTTAGTTTCCTCAAATATGGTTACTGAAAGTAGAACAGGTCCATGGTTTATTCACTCAACAAATATGACTTGACAATCCGAACCTTAAATAGCACTACTAGAACTATAGTTTTAAAGTTTCCTTGTAGAGTAAATATATATGAGCTTGTATGTTGCTGATAGCATTTATGCCATAAAAGGCTATGTAGTACTTTCCAGAGTACAATAACTGTCAGTTCCCATAACAAGGAAATCCTCAAAGGAAATCTATAGGCATATGTACCCTAGAGGAGAGGCAGGGCCGGCTCTAGCCCAGGGCAAGAAGTGCGACGGCCCGGGGTCCAACCAAAACTGGGGCCATTTTTCTGTCACAGTGTATATAGGAAAAGGTAGAAGAAAAAAAAATAGGCCCATCTAACATGCATGCAGCCTAAATTGGGGCACATTTAAAAAGTTCGCGGGCCCTCCAAATCCTATAGCCGGCCCTGAGGAGAGGACAAGTGTGTACCTTCGGAAAGCACCAAGCTGTTCCGCCAATAATCCCTGCAGCATGTTGGGGAGCTGGAGGAGCAAACTCTCCACCGAGCCAAGCCGCGCGACGAGCACCATCAGAATCAGAAACAGTTTGGTCATATCGAGTTGCACCTGTCGCATGGGTACACGACAAACCTATCACTTGCCGCAAAACCGAGAGCGCAACTGGAAGAAGAGTAGAGAGAAGACTATTCAAAATCGAAATGTGGAGAGAGGAATCCCCCATGCATTAATTTACCTGGCGAACCATGTGCGACATCTGGTCGACCGTGAGCGTCCTCGCCCTCCTCCTCTCACTGCAGCGGCGCGACCGGGGCAAACGCAGATCCGGGCGGGCGAAGCAAACAGGTGAGTTGAAGCAAAGGGAGCGAGAGAAGGGTCGAGGATTCGAGAGAATGGTGAAGCAACGAATAGGTAGGTAGGGAGGGGAGGCGCTTACAGCGACATGACGAGGAACACCGCCCGCTGCAGCCGCTTCCTCGGGGACTGCGCCGCCTCCTGCTCCGGCACGGCGGCGTCGAGCGACCGCTTGTGCGCCATGACGCGTTTTCCGACGGGCCCTACGGCTGCTAGAAGTTTTGGTGAAGTAGCAGTGGAGTGGCGATTGGTGAATGGCGATGGCTGGCCGGTGTTGGTCGGGTGCTGGTGTTGGTCGGGGTTTGAGAATCTGGGTGCTGGATGTGAGGGCTATATAGTGGACAGAGAGGGGTGGGGTGGCGCAAACCGGAGCGGCAGAGTCGGGCACTCGACTCGCCACCGGAGGCGGAGGCGGAGGCGGAGAGGCAGAGTCGGACCGCGTTGCGTTGGCGTGCGAGGTTGGGAGACGGCCCCCGGAGCGGGCGGGGATTTTTGGATTTGTGGCACGGCCCGCCGGGGCACTGGAGATCGCCACCGCTAGTTTCCACGAAAAGGTTCCGATGCATCTTTCGGCTGATCCGGTGCTTATTCTTTTTGATTCAGTTAACTGATGAAAGAGACATTAATCCTTCAAGATCTCGTCATCTTGACTTGCTGCAAATAAAGACAGAATTTGGAAATGGTTGACATCGAGGGTCGTCAACTGGCGCAATGCCCAATCCATATCCTATGATGGCCACTCTTTAAGTCGATAGAATCAACAATATTGAGTCAGATTCCATTTCTGAGACAGCTAAACTACATGTCGTCGGAGCATGCGCAGCTGTCGAAACATGACATACACTGGTAGAAAAATGCCTTCCGTCCAGCCCCATTAGTCGCCAAAATATAGGAACCGCGACTAATGGGGTTTTTAGTCGCGGTTCGGGTGGCGAACCGCGACTAAAGAGCTGGGCCCAGCGCGCTCGCTGGCCAGCTGGTGGACGGGATGGGCTTTAGTCGCGGTTGGCGGGCCAACCGCGACTAAAGTACGTCCTCAGGCCTGGACCGAAGGCCTTTAGTCGCGGTTAGCCAGGCCAACCGGGACTAAAGGCCCATCCCTATAAAAGGGCCTTAGCTCACAGCACTTAGCCATTTGGTACCACTTCTCTTCACAAGCTTCACAAGGGGGTGTACATTTGCTTTTGGTTCCTCTTATGCACACAAGGTGTTTGATAAAATGCCCCAAGAGCATGAAACAAACATGATATGAAGTGTTGGAGCCACACTTGAGCTTCCTCATTTATTATTTGCTCCTCGATCGCGGTTAGCAACTTGAACCTTTCATGCATGTGTGTCATTGATAAAATATGCATGTGTGTAGTTCATTGTTTAATTTATATTGTTTATAGCTAGTTAGTTTAACAAATGCATGATGGTTAATTATATATTTTATATTATAATAATGCAGATGAATCGGCAATGGATGTACGGTAACCGACTCTCCGGCGAGTTCACTACGGGTTTGAAAGATTTTCTCGTAGTGGCTAATGCGAACAAGCAGAAGGGTTTTGTTATCTGTCCATGTGTTGACTGTAAGAATCGAAGGGTTACTCTTCCTCAAGAGAAGTTCACCTGCACCTGCTCGGCACGGTTTCATGCCAAGCTATAATTGTTGGACCATGCATGGAGAAAGAGGGGTTATAATGGAAGAAGATGAAGAAGGGGATGATTTCATCGATGAAAACTATCTTGATCATTTCGGTGATACTTTCATGGAGGATGCTGAAGGTGAAGGGGAAGGTGAAGGGGAAGGTGAAGAAGAGGCACATGATGAGCCCGTTGATGATCTTGGTCGGACCATTGCTGATGCACGGAGACGCTGCGAAACCGAAAAGGAGAGGGAGAATTTGGATCGCATGTTAGAGGATCACGGAAAGGCGCTGTACCCCGGATGCGATAATGGTACGAAAAAGCTGGGCTGCACTACTGGATTTGCTGAAATGGAAGGCACGGGCGGGTGTAGCTGACTCGGCATTTGAAAACTTGCTTGAAAATGTTGAAGAATATGTTTCCAAAGAATAACGAGTTGCCCGCCGGTACGTACGAAGCAAAGAATGTTGTACTGCCCTCTAGGTTTAGAGGTTACGAAGATACATGCATGCATCAACGATCGCATCCTCTACCGCGGTGAATACGAGAATTTGAATGAACGCCCGGTATGCACTGCATTGCGTTATAAGATCGGAGGCGATGACCACGGTGACGATGTTGAGGACGAGAAACCCGGGAAGAAGGTTCCCGCCAAGGTGATGTGGTATGCTCCTATAATACCACGGTTGAAACGTATGTTCGGGAACAAAGAGCATGCCAAGTTGTTGCGATGGCACAAAGAGGACCGTAAGTCGGACGGGGAGTTGAGACACCCCGCAGATGGAACGCAATGGAGAAAGATCGACGAGAGAGTTTAAAGATTTTGCAGCTGACGCAAGGAACATAAGATTTGGTCTAAGTACGGTTGGCATGAATCCTTTTGGCGAGCGAGCTCCAGCCATAGCACACGGCCCGTGACTCTATGCATCTACAACCTTCCTCCTTGGTTGTGCATGAAGCGGAAGTTCATTATGATGCCGGTGTTCATCCAAGGTCCGAAGCAACCCGGCAACGACATCGATGTGTACCTAAGGCCATTAGTTGATGAACTTTTACAGCTGTGGGGCAGACCTGGTGTCCGTGTGTGGGATGAGCACAAAGAAGAGGAATTTGACCTACGAGCGTTACTTTTCGTAACCATCAACGATTGGCCTGCTCTTAGTAACCTTTCGGGACTGTCAAATAAGGGATACAATGCATGCACGCACTGCTTACATGAGGCCGAAAGTGTACATTTGCCAAATTGTAAGAAGAACGTGTACCTTGGGCATCGTCGATTTCTTCCGAAAATTCATCCGAGTAAGAAAGAAAGGCAAGCATTACAACGGCAAGGCGGATCACCGGCCGAAGCACTGCGGAACGTATCGGTGCTGAGGTATTTGATATGGTCAAGGATTTGAAAGTCATCTTTGGAAAGGGTCTCGGCGGACAATCAGTTCCGAAGGGAGCTGACGGGCACACAGCCATGTGGAAGAAGAAATCTATATTCTGGGAGCTAGAATATTGGAAAGTCCTAGAAGTCCGCTCTGCAATCGACGTGATGCACGTTACGAAGAATATTTGCGTGAACCTCCTAAGCTTCTTGGGCGTGTATGGGAAGACAAATGATACAAAGGAAGCACGGCGAGGACCAGCAACGTTTGAAAGACCACGATAACCGGCATCCGGAATGGTTTCAAGGTCGTGCTAGCTACGCTCCGACCAAAGAAGAGAAGGTCATCTTTTTTGAATGCCCGAGCGGTATGAAGGTCCCGTCCGGATTCTCGTCCAATATAAAGGGAATAATAAACATGGCGGAGAAAAAGTTCCAAAACCTGAAGTCTCACGACCGCCACGTGATTATGACGCAATTGCTTCCGATTGCTTTGAGGGGCTCCTGCCGGAAAAATGTTCGAGTAGCCATTGTGAAGCTATGTGCATTCCTCAATGCAATCTCTCGGAAGGTAATCAATCCGGAAGTTCTACCACGGTTACGGAACGATGTGGTCCAATGTCTTGTCGGTTTCGAGTTGGTGTTCCCGCCATCCTTCTTCAACATTATGACGCACCTCCTGGTTCACCTAGTCGAAGAGATTTCCATTCTCGGTCCCGTATTTCTACACAATATGTTCCCCTTCGAGAGGTTCATGGGAGTATTAAAGAAATATGTTCGTAACCGTGCTAGGCCAGAAGGAAGCATCGCCAAGGGCT
Organism: Lolium rigidum; assembly: GCF_022539505.1. Lineage (NCBI taxonomy): Eukaryota > Viridiplantae > Streptophyta > Magnoliopsida > Poales > Poaceae > Lolium > Lolium rigidum. Next base: position 95,552,885 of record NC_061513.1, read on the forward strand.
ATGGAAATGAGGAGGTAATTGAGTTTTGTGTTGACTTTGTTCCTGACCTTAAGCCGATCGGTCTTCCTCGATCGCGGCACGAGGGGAGACTAAGTGGAAAAGGCACGATCGGAAGGAAATCAACGATATGTATGGACGGCCATTCTCTGACTGAAGCACACCACACGGTTCGACCAATTCCAGCTTGGTGGCTCCGTACTTTGAGAAACACAAGAATATTTTACGCTCGGACAACCCGGGAAGCCTCGAATCCTGGATTAGGAAGGCCCACATGGAGACTTTCGGCAATTGGTTGAGAAAACATTTAATGAATGACAATAAGGTTGTAGATCAGCTGTACATGTTGGCCAAGACACCATCTTCGACTATAACGACTTTCCAAGGGTACGAGATAAATGGGAATACATTTTACACGATCGCCCAAGATAAAAAGAGCACCAACCAAAACAGTGGTGTCCACTTTGATGCAGCAGCCGAGAATGGGCAAAAGGTCACATATTATGGTTACATAGAGGAGATATGGGAACTTGACTATGGACCCTTGATAACCCACAAGTATAGGGGATCGCGGCAGTCTTCGAGGGAAGTAAAACCCAAATTTATTGATTCGACACAAGGGGAGGTAAAGAATACTTATAAGCCTTAACAACTGAGTTGTCAATTCAGCTGCACCTGGAAAAGCACTAGTAACAGGGGTGATGTAAAAGTAGCAGTGATATGAGAGCAATAGTAACAGTAACACAGCAGCAGTAGCAGTAATATGAGAGCAATGGCACCAGAAAATAGTCGATACTACTTCCAATGTCATGTAGAACAAGTATATGATGATGAAAGATGGACCGGGGTTCCCAGCGATCTACACTAGTGGTAACTCTCCAATAACAAGTGACAAGTGTTGGGTGAACAAATTGCAGTTGGGCAATTGATAGGATTCAAAGCATTAAGTTAGAACATCCAGACTTATTAATCATGTAGGCATGTTTTCCATATATAGTCGTACGTGCTCGCAATGAGAAACTTGCACAACATCTTTTGTCCTACCAGCCGGTGGCAGCCGGGCCTCAAGGGAATCTACTTGGATATTAAGGTACTCCTTTTAATAGAGTACCGGAGCAAAGCATTAACACTTGGTGAAAACATGTGATCCTCACATCACCGCCATCCCCTCCGGTTGTCCCGATTTCGTCACTTCGGGGCCTTTGGTTCCGGACGGTGACATGTGCATACAACTTGTAGATACAATCTAAGCAATAATTATAGAGCTTAAATCTAAGATCATGCCACTCGGGCCCTAGTGACAAGCATTAAGCATAACAAGATTGCGGCAACAATAACTTCACAAACTTTATAGATAGACTAATCATAATGTATCATCCATCGGATCCCAACAAACACAACACCGATTACATCAGATGGATCTCAATCATGTAAGGCAACTCATGAGATCATTGTATTGAAGTACATGTGATAGAGAGTACCAACTAGCTACTGCTAGAACCCGTAGTCCATGGGGGAACTACTCACGGAGCATGATGGAGGCGATGGCGTTGATGGAGATGGCTTCCGGGGGCACTTCCCCGTCCCGGCAGGGTGCCGGAACAGAGACTTCTGTCCCCCGAATTGGAGTTTCGCGATGGCGGCGGCGCCCCAGGAGTCTTTCTGGAGTTTCGTCAAAAGGTGTCGCGTTTTTAGGTCGGGACGGCTTAAATAGGCGAAGAGGCGGAGTCGGAGGGGCAACAGGGTGCCCTCCCCATAGGCCGGCGTGGCCAGGGGCTGGCCCGCGCGGCCCTATGGTGTGGGGGCCCCAGGCCTCCCCTCTGACTCCCCTTCGGTGTCCTGGTCCGTCTTGGTGAATTATGATGTTTGGTCTTCGTTTCGTCGAATTCCGAGAATATTGCCCGAACAGCCTTTCTGGAACCAAAAACAGCAGAAAACGAGAAGCGGCACTTGTGGCATCTTGTTAATAGGTTAGTTCCGGAAAACTCATAAAATCATCATAAAGTGCAAGCAAAACATGTAAGTATTGTCATAAAACAAGCATGGAACATCGGAAATTATGGATACGTTGGAGACGTATCGGCATCCCCAAGCTTAGTTCCTACTCGTCCTCGAGTAGGTAAACGATAAAAGAATAATTTCTGTAGTGACATGCTACTTACATAACCTTGATCATACTATTACAAAGCATATGAGATGAATGAAGTGATTCAAGGCAATGATCTATAGTTGCTAACAAATAGATAACATATAGCAAAACTTTTCATGAAGAGTACTTTCAAGACAAGCATCAAAAGCCTTGCACAAGAGTTAACTCATAAAGCAATAGATTCAAAGTAAAGGCATCGAAGCAACACAAAGGAAGATTTAAGTTTCAGCAGTTGCTTTCAACTTTCAACATGCATATCTCATGGATAATTGTCAACATAAAGTAATATAATAAGTGCAAATAAGCAAGTATGTAAGAATCAATGCACAGTTGACACAAGTGTTTGCTTCTAAGATGGAAGGAAGTAGGTAAACTGACTCAACATAAAGTAAAAGAATGGCCCTTCACAGAGGAAAGCATTGATTGCTATATTTGTGCTAGAGCTTTGGTTTTGAAAACATAAAGAGAGCATAAAAGTAAAGTTTTGAGAGGTGTTTGTTGTTGTCAACGAATGGTAGTGGGCACTCTAACCTCCTTGCCAGACAAACCTTCAAAGAGCGGCTCCCATTTTATTTTATTTTTGGGTGGCACTCCTTCCAACCTTTCTTTCACAAACCATGGCTAACCGAATCCTCGGGTGCCTGCCAACAATCTCATACCATGAAGGAGTGCCTTTTTATTTTAGTTTTATTATGATGACACTCCTCCCCACCTTTGCTTTCTCAAGCCATGGCTAACCGAATCCTTCGGGTGCCATCCAACAATCACATACCATGGAGGAGTGTCTATTTTGGTTAATTAATTTGGGACCTGGGAATCCCATTGCCGGCTCTTTTTGCAAAATTATTGGATAAGCGGATGAAGCCACTAGTCCATTGGTGAAAGTTGCCCAACAAGATTGAAAGATAAACACCACATACTTCCTCATGAGCTATTAAACATTGACACAAATCGAGAGGTGATAAATTTTGAATTGTTTAAAGGTAGCACTCAAGCAATTTACTTTGGAATGGCGGAGAAATACCATGTAGTAGGTAGGTATGGTGGACACAAATGGCATAGTGGTTGGCTCAAGGTTTTGGATGCACGAGAAGCATTCCCTCTCGGTACAAGGCTTTGGGCTAGCAAGGTTATTTGAAGCAAACACAAGTATGAACCGGTACAACAAAACTTACATAAGAACATATTGCAAGCATTATAATACTCTACACTTGTCTTCCTTGTTGCTCAAACACTTTTACCAGAAAATATCTAGACCTTAAGAGAGACCAATCATGCAAACCAATTTCAACAAGCTCTACGAGTAGTTCTCCGCTAATAGGTTTAAACTACATGAAAAAACTTAATCATGATCTACTTGAGAGCTCAAAACAATTGCCAAGTGTCAAATTATTCAAGACAATATGAGGCATTTTACGTTTCCAACCAAATAACCATAAGTGATGTAGCTTCCAACTTTTATCATTGAACATTAAAAGTAAAACGAAGAACAAGTGTTCATATGAAAAAGCGGAGCGTGTCTCTCTCCCAAACAAGGATTGCTAGGATCCGATCTTATTCAAACAAAAACAAAAATAAAAGCACACAGACGCTCCAAGTAAAGCACATATGATGTGACCGAATAAAAATATAGTTTCAATAGAAGAAACATGATAAGTTGATGAAGAAGGGGATGCCTTGGGCATCCCCAAGCTTAGACGCTTGAGTCTTTTTGAAATATGCAGGGATGAACCACGGGGGCATCCCCAAGCTTAGACTTTTCAATCTTCTTGATCATATATCATCCTCCTCTCTTGATCCTTGAAAACTTCCTTCACACCAAACTTCTCATAAACTTCATTAGAGGGGTTAGTACTCAAAAAACTTGAATCCACCTTGGTCCTGTAGTGACACATTGCAAGAACTCAATAAAACATTAGCTGCAGCTCTCCACGTCTAGAAAGCCTTGCTTAAAGTCCACAAGAGACAATGCAAAAAACGAGAGACGAATCTGCCAAAACAGAACAGCCAGTAAAGACGAATTTTAAAGAGGTACTTCCGTTGCTCAAATCAGAAAACTCAAAACTAATGAAAGTTGCGTACATATCTGAGGAACACGCACGTAAATTGGCATATTTTTCTGAGTTACATACAGAGAAAACAGCCCAGATTCGTGACAGATAGAAATCTGTTTCTGCGCAGAAATCCAAATCTAGTATCAACCTTCGATTAGAGGCTTCACTTGGCACAACATTGCAATAAAATAAAGATAAGGAGAGGTTGCTACAGTAGTAACAACTTCCAAGACTCAACAAAACAGTAGCAAAATAAACACATGGGTTATCTCCCAAGAAGTGCTTTCTTTATAGCCATTAAGATGGGCTCGGCAATTTTGATGATGCACTCGCAAGAAATAAGAGTTGAAGCAAAAGAGAGCATCAAAAAGCAAATTCAAAACACATTTAAGTCTAACCCACTTCCTATGCATAGGAATCTTGTACACAAATAAATTCATGAAGAACAAAGTGATAAGCATAAGAAGATAAAACAAGAGTAACTTCAAAAGTTTCAGCATATAGAGAGGTGTTTCAGTACCATGCAAATTTCTACAACCATATTTTCCTCTCTCATAATAATTTTCAGTAGCTTCATGGATGAACTCAACAATAAAACTATCACATGCAGCATACTTTTCATGATCCATAAACACATAATTTTTATCAAGCTCAAAAATAATAGGATCAAAACTTTCAAACTCACTTTTATCAATAATATAACAAGATGGTTGATCAATCTCAAGAGATATGGGACTCATAGATAATGTCAAGACCTCTCCAATCCCATTTTCATTAGTAGTACAATTAATATTATCAAGTAACATAGGACCATCATCAAGAGCTTTATCATAAACATTTGCTACGCAAAATTCTTTAGTACCATGCATTTCGACATCGAGGCACAAACAAAGCATTATCATAAGATTTATCAAAGTAGCATGGATTATCATAAATAACGAGTAGCATAATTATTCTCACAAGTTTTACTCATAGGGAATATTTCAAGAGAATCCACAAGAACATAACATTCAACCTCTTTCGGTAAGCATGGAGGACAATCAAATAGTGTAAGAGATAAAGAGTTACTCTCATTAGAAGGTTGGCATGGGTAGCTAATCCATTCTTCCTCCTTTTGTTCATCACTCTCCTCCTCTTTTTCATCCAATGAGCTTTCAGGTTTATCAATTTCTTCTTCCACAGGTCTCTGCAAATTGTGAGTGCATTCTTGTGCATTAATGAGTCTCTCTTTATAATCAATGATATAAGGATTATCAGTGTAACTTTCATTGCAAAAACTAAGGATAGAAGAGACATAATCTTTGAGGTCCTTACAAACAACACAAGTTTCATAATTTTTAACCATGAAGGATTCTATCTCAGAGGCTCCCATAAATATGACAAATTGTTCTACCTCTTCAAACCCAAAATGAATATAGCTATTCCGATTATAGTTCTTAATTAAAAATTCCTCACTAAAGCCACATTGAAATTTAAGATGTTTAGTGTCTCGTTGAGAGCAACAGTTTATATCATGGCGTTTAAGCAAGATTTTAGCAATTGTATTCAATTTTTCTATCACAGCACTCATCACTTTTCCCGCTCTTGATTCTCTATAATTATTATATAATTCTATAAGCTCCAAATAAGTTGTAGGTTCTCCCATAGCAACAGTTTTTAATTTTTAGGTTTTTCAAATTTTTATGGATTTTTGGGTATATGAGGAAAGTAAAACAAGACAAAAAGAAACTAGACAAAAGTAAACTAAGAAAAATAAAACAAGACAGAAATAAACTAAGCACAAATAAACTAGACAAAAGTAAACTAAGCAAAACAAAATAAAATAAAATAAGAACAGAGATAGAGGTAGAGTGTACTCCCCAGGTGAACTTATGAGTAGAGCTATGCCTCCCCGGCAACGGCGCCAGAAAACAGTCTTGATAACCCACAAGTATAGGGGATCGCGGCAGTCTTCGAGGGAAGTAAAACCCAAATTTATTGATTCGACACAAGGGGAGGTAAAGAATACTTATAAGCCTTAACAAGCTGAGTTGTCAATTCAGTTGCACTGGAAAAGCACTAGTAACAGGGGTGATGTAAAAGTAGAAGTGATATGAGAGCAATAGTAACAGTAACACAGCAGCAGTAGCAGTAATATGAGAGCAATGGCACCAGAAAATAGTTGATACTACTTCCAATGTCATGTAGAACAAGTATATGATGATGAAAGATGGACCGGGGTTCCCAGCGATCTACACTAGTGGTAACTCTCCAATAACAAGTGACAAGTGTTGGTGAACAAATTACAATTGGGCAATTGATATGATTCAAAGCATTAAGTTAGAACATCCAGCTTATTAATCATGTAGGCATGTTTTCCATATATAGTCGTACGTGCTCGCAATGAGAAACTTGCACAACATCTTTTGTCCTACCAGCCGGTGGCAGCCGGGCCTCAAGGGAATCTACTTGGATATTAAGGTACTCCTTTTAATAGAGTACCGGAGCAAAGCATTAACACTTGGTGAAAACATGTGATCCTCACATCACCGCCATCCCCTCCGGTTGTCCCGATTTGTCACTTCGGGGCCTTTGGTTCCGGACGGTGACATGTGCATACAACTTGTAGATACAATCTAAGCAATAATTGTAGAGCTTAAATCTAAGATCATGCCACTCGGGCCCTAGTGACAAGCATTAAGCATAACAAGATTGCAGCAACAATAACTTCACAAACTTTATAGATAGACTAATCATAATATATCATCCATCGGATCCCAACAAACACAACACCGATTACATCGAGATGGATCTCAATCATGTAAGGCAGCTCATGAGATCATTGTATTGAAGTACATGGGATAGAGAGTACCAACTAGCTACGCTAGAACCCGTAGTCCATGGGGGAACTACTCACGGAGCATGATGGAGGCGATGGCGTTGATGGAGATGGCTTCAGGGGCACTTCCCCGTCCGGCGAGGTGCCGGAACGAGAGACTTCTGTCCCCCGGGTGGAGTTTCGCGATGGCGGCGGCGCCCCAGGAGTCTTTCTGGAGTTTCGTCAAAAGGTGTCGCGTTTTTAGGTTGGGACGGCTTAAATAGGCGAAGAGGCGGAGTCGAAGGGGCAACAGGGTGCCCTCCCCATAGGCCGGCGCGGCCAGGGGCTGGCCCGTGCGGCCCTATGGTGTGGGGGCCCCAGGCCTCCCCTCTGACTCCCCTTCGGTGTCCTGGTCCGTCTTGGTGAATTATGATGTTTGGTCTTCGTTTCGTCGAATTCCGAGAATATTGCCCGAACAGCCTTTACGGAACCAAAAACAGCAGAAAACGAGAGCGGCACTGTGGCATCTTGTTAATAGGTTAGTTCCGGAAAACGCATAAAATCATCATAAAGTGCAAGCAAAACATGTAAGTATTGTCATAAAACAAGCATGGAACATCAGAAATTATGGATTCGTTGGAGACGTATCAACCCTCCTTTAAGGTCCCTTTTTTCCGGTGCAAATGGTTCAAGCTAACAGGAGGTGGGGTAAAGGTGGACCAGCAATACGGAATGACAATGGTGGATTTCAACAATCTTGGTTACCTTGACGAACCATTCGTCCTAGCGAAAGATGTCGCTCAGGTTTTCTATGTGAAGGACATGAGTAGCAAACCGAGGAAACGGAAAGATAAGAAAACGATCGGTACATCATGCGATGATCCAAAGCGCCACATTGTTCTTTCAGGGAAAAGAAACATCGTGGGAGTGGAGGACAAGACGGACATGTCGGAAGATTATAATATGTTTGGTGAAATTCCGCCCTTCAAAGTGAACACCGACCCAAGCATTAAGTTAAATGATGAGGATGCTCCATGGATACGGCCCAATCGTAAGCAAGCAGGGACACAAGGGAAGAAATGATGTGTAATAATTTATTGTACCAAACTTTGTTGAATGGATCATGTGAATTATATTATCCGTGATGTGTTCTCGTGTCCATTTTCGAATGATTCGATTGATTCGAGATAGCACTGATGATACATGAAATTTGGAGTGATTTAGTCATACTCCTGCCTAGGCGTATAATATGCATACTCGTAGTCTTCATAGTCGCCGCCGTTGTACCGGTAGTCGTCGCCTTCTAAGTTGCCGCCGTCGTCGTCGCCGCTCGTCGTCGCTGTCGTCGGGCGGCGCTCGTGGCTCGAACCGAGGGTAGCGCAGGCGGGGGATATCGCCGGCCGTGATGTAGTCCATGACGCTCTGCGAGTCCGGCCGTACCACCATAGCCGACGGCCGGCCTCGTGGAAGTTCCCGTGAGGCGGACCGTCCTCCTCATACCTAGCGAGCGCCCTCTCACGCCGATTGATGAAGAAGGCGTCCCAAGTATGCTGGTTATCGGGATGCCGGCGGGATTCATCCGCTGCTCCGGCGTGAGGTCGAGGTAGTAGTGGTTCGTGATGGCCGCCCGGCGCGCGAGTACCCGAGGGACGGGAGGGACCGGCACGCCGCCGGCGCTAGGCTCCAGGCCGGCGGGAACGCGGTAGCCCGGTGGGCAAGGGTAGTTCGAGGCGCAAAGCTCCTCCACCTGCCTGGTAGGTTAGAGTGGGTGCGGTGGAAGCCATGAGAGAGTGATGAGAGATTGTAGAGATGTGATAATGCTGGCCAAGCCGGGCTACATATATGTAGTGACAAATGGCGGGAAAAATGGGAGCGGGAAGACAGGGAGGCGGGAAGAAAGAGGCGGGAAGAAAGTGGCGGGAAGAAAGTGGCGGGAAGAAAGAGGCGGGAAGAAAGAGGCGGAAAAGAACTGGCAGGAAGACAGGCCGGGGAGAACTTATGGGAAGACAGAGGTGGCCGGGAAGAACTGGTGGGAAGCGGGGGGGCAGGAAGACAGATGAGGGAAGAAATTGGTTTTTCTGATTTTTTTTGTTATACTATTTGTATTTTTAACATTTTGAATTGAATTAGTTTTATTTTTCTGATTTTTTTGATATATTATTTGTATTTTTAACATTTTGAATTGAATTAGTTTTACTTTTCTTAATTTTTTGATATACTATTTGTGTTTTTAACATTTTTAATTGAATAAGTTTTATTTTTCTGAATTTTTTGATATATTATTTGTATTTTTAACATTTTGAATTGAATTAGTTTTATTTTTCTGAATTTTTTGATATATTATTTGTATTTTATGATTTTGAAATGAATTAGTTTTATTTTTCTGAATTTATTGATATATTATATGTATTTTAAACATTTTGAATTGAATTAGTTTTATTTTTCTGAATTTTTTGATATATTATATGTATTTTATGATTTTGAAATGAATTAGTTTTATTTTTCTGAATTTATTGATATATCATATGTATTTTAAACATTTTGAATTGAATTAGTTTTATTTTTCTGAATTTTTTGATATATTATTTGTATTTTATGATTTTGAAATGAATTAGTTTTATTTTTCTGAGTTTTTCTGTATTTTTAACATTTTGAAAAACAAAAAGTAATTTGAAAATACCTTTAGTCGCGGTTGGCTTCGACTAAAGGTCTGTGCGCGCGGGAACGAAAAACCCGGCGAAAAAAGCCTTTAGTAGCGGTTGGTCTGGCCAACCGCGACTAAAGGGTACCCTTTAGTCGCGGGTCTCCTCCCCAACCGCGACTAAAGGGGGTGGGACTATAAATACTTTGGCCCGAACCGTCGCCTCCACATCGTCTTCTCCGCCCGAACCGTCGCCTCCACATCGTCGCCTCCGTCTCTCTGCCGAGCGCCGTCAGGCTGCCGCGCCTCGCCGTCGCCGCACTCGCCGTCGCCGCAGACGCCATCGCCGCCGCCCTCTCGTCGCGTCGTCCCGTATGTCGCCGCCCCGCCCACACGTACCGTACTGTCGCGCGCGCGGCCCCGGCCCGTATGCGCGCGTCGCCGGCCCCTCGTCGTCACCGGCGCCGCCGCCGCTCGCAGAGAGAGAGAGGAGAGGGGCAGGCTCTGCTCGCCGGCGCCGCTCTGATCGCGTGAGAGAGAGAGGCCGGCGGCCGCCGCGTGTGGCCGCGCGGTGTGCATGAGAGAGAGAGGGGGGAGGAGCAGATCGAGCCTCTGCCCCTGCCTTTTTTTTCTTTGTTTTTTAGTTTTTGTTCTTGTTAATTTTGAAATTGAAAATAACTAAAATTTGAGTTTAAAGTTTGTGTAAAAGAAGAACTACAATTTGACTTAAAAAAACAAATAATTGATACTTAAATTTTGTCTCAAAAAGAACTACAATTTGACTTAAAAAAGATTGTGTAAAAAAAACTAAAATTTGACTTAAAAAAAACTAAAAATTGACTTAAAATTTTTGTCTCAAAAAAGAACTAAAATTTGACTTAAAAAAAACTAAAAATTGACTAAAAAAACCACCGTACGTGCTCGACACGCGGACCCGCCGTGCTCGTCGACTTTTCTTCCCCGTACCGTCGTCCTTCCCCACTGACGGCGCCCACATCGGCATGGGAACGCGCTGCCGTGGTGACCAGCTACCAGCGCGCGCGAGGCTCTCGGAATATTTCTCGGGCTAAAACATTCACAACGCATCCTTGGTTCCTTGGGCCGATTCATCGATTAGTACCACCTCGCGGATTTGCGAACGATGGTTTGTTGGGAAGAGCTATAAGGAGTAGTGTAGCTCGTCTGCGAAAGAACTCAAAATAACTAAAATTTGACTTAACCACCGCGCGTATACGGAGGGGGCTGGCAGCGCTCGTCGCCCCCTCCATATACGCGCGGTGTTTTTTTTTTGGGATCGAGAGGGGGTGGCGAGGGTTATGTGTCGTCGGCACCGCCACCGCCCTTTCGCCACCGGTTCGCCACCGCCACCGGTCTCTCGGTCACGCGGTCACTGCGAGGTCGATCGTCCGCATATAACACGCGTCCCCCCTCTCGCCTCCCTCGTCGCCCTCTCTCTTTATATGTAGAAGAGATGTGATAATGCATATACACAATTAATTTGTTTTTACTACATGTTTTCAGGACTGGACATATGGCGGACGATAGAGCTGACCCGATTATGGACAACTATGATCCGGACGCTGAAGACCATATGTTCGGCATCATAAACGGCGATATTCTATATGTGCCGACCGAACAAGAAGAAGATGATATCTCTTCTTATCCGAACGTTGACGGTGAAGATGAAGGGCGCCGTCGGCAAGATGATGCCGAACAAACGTCGATAAACGACGATCTTCAAATGGAAGTAGCAACCACCTCCGGCGCCGAGGTATATATATACATTGAGCCTCCGGTGATACAAACTAACTGATTTGAATAAATATGTGTGTACTAACGCGCGCGACTCTCTTTCTTATTTTAGCCCTCGGCCGGATCGTCGAAACAATCGAGTACGTCGTCAAAGCGTGGCGCAACCAAGACGATGAAACAAGGAGAAACATGCACCATCGAGGTTGTCGACAGTGCAACCGGCAGGCCGCTGGAGCCTTGCAAGAACGCCACCAAGTTTGTCAACCAATGCGGAGCCATTGTTAGAGACAACGTCTCGATCACCGTCCAGGAGTGGAATGAGCCAAAGAAGGCACGAATTGGTTTCACTTTTGTCGATAAGAGAACAAAAAAAGATTGCTTCAAGAAGCTTATGGAACATTTCGTTCTACCTCCGGAATACAACAAATTCGATGAGGAGGGTAACAAGATTGAGGAAAACAAGGAGAGGAGGAGGCTAGTCAAACGAGTTCGCTCTTCATAAGATGTCCGGCGCATTCCGGAAATTCAAGCAAAATCTAGCCCATGACTTTGTCAAGGAGAACAAGACTCCGGATTTCAAAGGACAATATGAGAAACTGAAACATGATTGGCCAGAATTTGTGAAGCAAAAGAAATCGGAGCAGTTCCTTGAAATATCGAAAAAAATAAGGAAAATGCGGCTAAGAAGGAGTACAATCATATTATGGGGCCAGGAGGGTATCGCCTTTGGGAGCCTAGGTGGGAGAAGATGGAGAACGAGCTGAGGGCGCGAGGAATCCGTCCAATTACGGAGGGATGGGACCCAAGGGCCAAAAGCTGGTGGTACGGGCATGGGGGATCGCTGAACCCGGAGACAGGGGAGTGTGTTTACCGGGGCAAAATAATTAAACCCACCCAAGCCCTTATTGAGGCAATGAGGGATGCTCAAGAGGGGAAGATCAAGTTCAACAGAGAGAACGACGCGCCGACAAAAGCCCTCGGGAATCCCGAACACGGAGGACGTGTACGAGGCATGGGGCACATTCCGTGGAAAATAGGGTTCCCCGGAACGATGACCCGTACGGTTACGTAGCCGTAAGAGAAAGATGGATCGGGAAGCGGATGTTGTGGCGCGGTTGGCATCGTAAATGGATGTGATGAAGAAAACCGTGAGTGTACTAGTAGCCGAAAGAGATGCAGCTCGGGCGCAGCATGAAGATCATCCATTGGATCTCGGAAGCCAGCAGCAGAGAAGCAGCGTGGCTTCCACGGAGGCCCCACCGGCTGGTGCACATGCACCGACGATCGAAATTACCGCACCGGAGCCTCCGGCGGTCGAAATTACTGCACCGGAGCCTCCTCGCTACCCCGTGGACGATATAAAGGAGATGAAAGAATGTCATCTCGTATTATCCTATCGGGAACATGTCCATGAAGGTAGCCATCGGCAGTGCTTTACCATGTTTACCTGGAGCACTCCACCACAACAACCCCATTCAAGATGGCTATGCTCGTGTCACGGTGGAGGACATAGTCCAAGGGTTTGAGGACCTGGAGATTGACATTGCTACACCCGAAGGGGCGAGAAGACTTGGAGATGTCAAGCGCCATTTCATTCTATGGCAAAAGAAGTTTATCAAGTTTCCAGGCGAGGCGCCAAGGCCAACAAGTCCACCCCCCTACGGTGGTGGTGGCGGTGGCGGTGGTGGTGGTGGTGGTGCTTCACCTACATCTCCTTCACGTGAGCCGACGCCGCCCCCCAATTCACCTCCGGCGGGTAAGCGCCGCCGCCCTCGGCCTCGCCCGGGCGGGTAAGCGGACGCCGCCCCCAATCCACCTCCGGCGAAGAAGCGTAAGCGGTCCTGGACTATCAACCCGGACCCTTATGTACCTAAGACCACAAAGGTACCGGAGCCATCACCGAAGCCTCTCCCCACAAGGCCTTGGGAACGTAGTGCCGAGGAAGTCAACGCGGTCGCGGCCGCTGATTATGAGAAATGGAAGGCGGACTGCAAGAAGAAAAGAGAGCCCGAGCCCAAGCCAGCATTTTCTCGATGAGCAAAAGAAGCTGGGCTAAGTCATTTTTGAGCACACCGTCCCAAGCCGCGAAGAATCCGCTCGACGACTATGCACGTGAACTTCGTAGGCAGGCACTCATGTTGAAGGAGAAGAAAGAGTGGGCGGAGAAGCAGGAGAAGAAAGCCTTGGAGGAGGCCGAGAAAGAATTAGAAAGTACAAAAAGCGGGAAACCAGTTGCCCAGCTCGGGGAACAAAGTAAACAATCGATTGCCCCGCTCATAGTGAAAGCCGCCGGTCCGGATGCCCCCGATATCATAGCAGCTGCGGCAAGCACAGGGATTGACTGTAACGAGTGCCAGAGAACAAGCGGCCAACTTAGGTATCACTCTTCGTGCAGTGTTAGGCCTTGATGAGGCGCCAATGAAGGACGTAGTATTTACATATGTGCGGAATGGGCCTCTCGTCGAGCCTGCGCAGGAAGAGGATCTACCTCGACAAATGAAAGGTCTGCTAAATTGGTACAAGGGTTACATAAAACTTAAAAACGCCAAAGACTATATTTATGCGGAAGTTAGACATGAGCATCACTTCAAACATTACTATATAACAATTCATCGGAGTGAATTGTTCCAGCTGTTCAATCCGCGCGAGCTCGACAAATCTATCATCAGTTGCTACGTTCTGTAAGTGATTTATTAATTTCTACCCCATCTCGTTCATTGCCTGCACTATATATATATATATATATATATATATTGTCCTAACTATCTTGTTGTGTACGCTATTATGCAGAATGAAGAAGCGGGAAATGCGAATAAGGAAGATCCATGATGTTGGGTTCATTGACCCACACATCGTTAATTCATATGTGTTAGAACACCACCCCGCCGACGTGGAGGAAGACTCGTGGCGGTTTCTTAGAAAACATGAACTCAAAAGTGATATTCTATTTCCTTACCATTTTGGGTGAGTGTTTTCTGTCTTGAGCACATTCTCTTTTGTTTACTCCATGCATGGTATGTGGCTAATCGATGAGTTATGCATGACTCGTGCATGTATCGTGTCCGCAGGTTCCACCGGATTCTCGCTAGTAATTCAATTTCACACCTCCACAGTTCTCATCCACGACTCTCCGAATATGGATCCGGCGCTTTGGGCCGACATGAGAAAAATGATGCAAAAGTAATTATTTTCATTCATTTGCGCTCTATATCGATCGGCCTATTTCGTTCATTTCCTAATATCAAGTAACTAATAAATAACTCTCTTGTTCATTTAATTTTCTTTGCCTCGTAGGGTTTGGAGACGGTTCGTAGATGAAAAGGTCGGTGAATTCAAAAAAGAGCTACAATTTAGAAGGGCAGTGCCTGGGACTGGGGATATTCAGCCACCGGGGACCAATCTATGTGGATACTATGTTTGTGAGAGGATCCGGAGATACACCAATGAGCGGGACCAGTCGTCTGAGAACAACATATAGAGAAATAACCTCCGGAAGACGCTTAGTCCAGAAGCTCGCTTCCGACCACTTCAAGAGGAACTAGCTGGATGGTTCGCGAGGGAAGTCATCGATCCTAGAGGAGAACACTACGTAGAGGACGTAGAACTTCCTATGCACTAAATTATGGATGGAAACTTGTTCAAAATTGTATATGGTCATCCGATATTGAATATATATTGTATATTCCTCTTGAATTATTTTTGGTTCTAATTTCAAATTTGTTTGAAATTGTACATTCATATGCATGTATGTAGTACCGTAGAATATGTGAAACTCCTTCAAAATTAAAACCCAAAAGAAATAAAACAATACAAATTAAAAAGAAACCAGGTTTAGGGGAGGGGGCTAAAACCCTAAACCTGCGGCGGCCTTTAGTCGCGGTTGGCCAGGAGAACCGCGACTAAAGGTCCTCCGCCCCGACGGACTGCTGGCCGCCACGTGGACGTGCCTTTAGTCGCGGTTCGTAAGGAACCGCGACTAAAGGGGGGGCCTTTAGTCGCGCTTAATTGGTCGCGGTTGCGCAACCGCGACTAATGGCAGTTGCGAACCGCGACCAATGGCCGTTTTTCCACCAGTGACATTCCTATGTTGTGTGTTTGCATCCATGTCGGAAGCTACATTTCCGAGACAACTTGACACCGATGTAGAAAGCTCTAGTTTCATTTTTGTGTGTTGTGTTTTGTGTTTGCAGATTGTTTTCTTTCTGATTTTCTCCAAATTATTCTGACAATTTGCATCTTTTATATTGGATTGCAGATATCTTTGCTTACAAAAAATAGTTACGACTTGCACAACTTCTTGTGCGTACATATCCCGTTAAGGATGTACCCACAAATGTTAACTAACTTGGAGAAAATTGGACTCATCTCTTCTAAAGAAAACCTTTAGGTTTCTTCTAGAGCCTCCATGTGAATTGAAGTACCTAACGCCACTAGGCAAATAGGATTGTCCTCAAATCTAAGGCTTACCAATTTTAGACTACCCAGGAGATGGCAGGTCCACTAACATAAATAGGCGAAGCACATCCATCAACAATCTAGAAAAACCCATGGGATGGGATAGCATCTCTAGTACAAGCTCCAAGGTTACACCTCAAACAAGTCTTCCTCTATGTCTTGCGGGGAGCTCATTATTCTTTCGGCCTTCATAAACACCCCGGTGATTGCCTTACCACCTCATCTCTTTCATCACCTTCTTTGGCTTTCTCATTTCCTACCCTTCTTCATCTTCATGGGCTCATCCTCCCTCCGCCCACGTCTATTGAACACTTCACTTCCTAAGAAGTTACATGATTTTCCCTATTTTTTGGAATCTTTATTCCCATATACTTAATTAAGAACTCAAAATAACATTTTTTGTTTCTTTTTTCTTTCGCATCTACTCCCACCGTGATCAAAATATTACAAGCACCTTCCTCTTCTTTAAACGCATAGCTACTCTTGGTGAGGTGCTCCACCATTCGTTGGGATTTTGAAATCAAAGGAGTAACTTGAAAAACATTATTTCAAATGCCAAAAATTTCGAGTAAGTTTTTGTTAGATCCATCTTCGCTCCAGAGTTCAATTCTAGAGTTTTAACTCTTTCTTTTAGATAGCGGACTTGTTGAAGGTTATTGCGATTACCAAGTAGAAAGAGAATTGGATGAATTAGGACAGACTTGGACCCTCCCTTGTATTTCATATAAATAGATGATTACAAGGTGATAAACATTTTAAAATCTTAACCATAATGGCCACAGTCTCGTATAAACATAATGCACAAGATATTGTTTGATTGCACCGATATCATTGTGATATCAGTTTAACTACCCTAAATATCCCTTGGATATTCGGTTTCCTAACATTTACAACTTGAAAGAAGGTTATGTCTGAGTGAGAGGAATGGATGCAGGAGTTGATAGAATGCATGGTCGGATGCTCACTTGTGCCCTAATTACTAACTGAGTCAATCGATGTACTTTTCAGACCCATACGTTATGCTTCAAAATACCAGAATCTAAATGTAACAAATGTAATGGCTCCATGACATCTTAACCACTTTAAACATCGAAACCAGACACCCTAATCTGTCTGAAATCTTTTCGAGAATTTCTCAATCTCGATTCACCATTATGTTTTGAGTGAAATCATGAACAATATTTAAACTTGTCTTGTAGGCAATGGAAACCAATTGAAGATAGATTTGAAAGAAAGCTAAGTAGTTGGATTGGAAAATTGTTGTCTTATGGTGATCGTTTGATCCTTATTAATTCGGTATTGACGAGTTTACCAATGTTCATGCTTTCCTTTTTAGAAATACCGATAGGGGTAAGAAAGATGTTAGGTTACTATCGATCACGATTTTTCTGGCAAAGTGATGGACACAAAATAAAATATCGTCTGACAAAGTGGAACATCATATGCAGACCAAAGGGTCAAGGGGGGCCTGGCATTGAGGTGCTTGAGGTAAAAAATAAATGTTTGCTTAGTACATAATTATTTAAACTTTTGAATGAAGATGGGGTATGGCAAGAATTACTTCGTATCAAATACTTACATGGTAAAACTTTGTCACAAGTGACAACCAAACCACTTGATTCTCCTTTTTGGAAAGGTTTAATGAAAGTTAAAAATGAATTCTTCAGTTGGGGTTCTTTTAAGGTCGGTAATGATACCACAACCAGATTTTTGGAAGATATATAGTTAGGTGACGCTCCCCTATCTCAGCAATATGCTTCCCTTTATAATATTGTCAACAGGAAACAAGTTTCGGTTGCTCATGTATTAGGTAGTACCCCACTGAATGTAAGCTTTCGTCGAATGCTCACACCCAACAAGTGGGTGCAATGGTTGGAGCTCGTAGAGCGCCTCATGGATATTCAACTTTCGAATGATAAGGACTCTTTTGTATGGAATCTTACTACCTCCGGTGGTTTTACTGTTAAATCAATGTACCTAGATCTCCTTGATGATCAAACCAAATACCTACGGAAATATATTTGGAAGATAAGGTTCCATTGAAGATCAAGATTTTTATGTGGTTCCTTCACCGTAGAGTTATTCTAACAAAAGACAATCTTTCTAAAAGAAATTGGGAAGGTAGTAAGACTTGTGTGTTTTGTGATAAAGATGAATCCATTCAGCATTTGTTCTTTGAATGTCCATTAGCAAAAATTATATGGCGTATAATTTATATGCCATTTAGTTTTTCTCCTCCAGCTAATGTTACAAACCTGTTCGGAAATTTGTTAAACGGCATTGCCAAGAAATATCTAGGTCAGATTAGAGTGGGAGTTTGTGCCATGCATCTTTTGGGCTATATGGAATGTGTGGAATGACTTTGTCTTTAACAAACAGAAATCTCAATCCTTCTTGCAGGTTATACCTTTGGCTATTCAATGGATCCGTAGTCCTATCTCCAACCAGAGGAACATCGGGATGCCATGGAGATTGGGTGCAACCGGTTGGAGACGGTAGCGCGGGATTTATATAGCCGGTGCGGTTGGCGACTTGATCGTAGTATCAACTTATGATGTATCACTGGCATCTGTTGTTTTGCTTTTTTCGCTGGTTGATCTTTGTATCGATCTTAGCTGATCTTTGAACTATAATAAGTATGATGTTGATACTCTAAATAAAGTAATAAAATGGCCATATGCATCATTTTGATGCAGAGGCTGGGTATCCCCATTTCGAAAAAAAAACTTGTCTTGCAGGTGAAATCTATTCCTCAAACTCGGGAACTGCTCCATTTGGATCATGAAACTTGAAAAGGGATCTGAATACTCTTCAGAGTAGTACTAGAGGCCTAGATCCTCCTATCCTCAATGTTCCCCGCTTTTTCCTAGATGCACCATAATTCCCATGTCAACTAGGTAGAGAGCTCGTTGACACCCAACAACCGCGGAGCTTAGTGCATGTCAACACAGTCCCCCAAGATTGGTACATGCATGAAGTTTTTTTTAGAACTTAGAAGAAATTGTGTGTTTAGCCTCCCTAGAAACTCAAAAGGACAAGTGAGAGTAACTATTGGCATTCCGAGCGTTACATGCTTGACAACCTCATAACCCATAAAATTCAACCCACAAATGCTATATATACGAGAATCATACTCCACTATAATATAGTGTTTTTTTTTCGAAGTCTACTTTTGTAAAATTTGACCAAGGATATAGAAAATTATCAACATCTTCAATAGTATCAAACACATACAAATAGAAGTATATCTCATTTTCTAGTACTATTTGTTTATGTAATAAACATTGATATTTTTCATATACTTGGTCAAAGGTTGACTTTTACCAAAATCAATATATAATGTACTATATTTTAGCATTTGTGAGGGTAGAAAACCCGTTTAGGAAGTTATAGAAACGAAGTAGAACATTCATTACTCCTAAGTTGAGGACCATATGGATAAGCTCAATGGTTGTAGATTCCCCTTTTGTTTTTTTTAATATACTTAATTGCTAGTTTATAGTAGACTGGAACGAAACTTGTGTTTAGTAGACTCCTGCAATGTCGAAGTTGCATCGTGATTCGTACATATGAGTTGAAAGTAGGTTGTAACTAAGATTTTTTCAGTTGCAGCCCTAGATGAGATTCTAACTACAAAAAATATCTCCAAACCATTAGATTTGCTTCGTGATTCGCGGTAATGGTCGATTGCATCATGGTTGCAACTGAGACTCCATGAAGTCATTCTATTGAGAATGAAGTTATTTCTCACTAAAACGAGAACGAGTCACACCCTAAAATATATCGTCGCCGTGACAGGCCTGTCAACTTAGCAGTTCTTCCTCCATGATGATCTTGCTCAACTTTGAGCAGGTACGAGCACATCTGTAGACCTCTTAGCGAAAGAATTAAGCATCCAACTTCTCGTGGCCAATCCTATATAATCTTCAATAGCACCGCCATATGGCTGGTCGTCTTCTTCCTCGTGAGTGTCATGGTTGGCCCAATGCTCCTGTCCTGGAGAAAATGCAGAGATTATAACAAGCAAGCAATACGAAATGCATAATTCGAAACGGTGCCACCTACGAAAGACGATGATCGACACTTCGAAACTGATCCCAACCAGGTTGTTGTTGCATCAGGTCCCTCCGGAAACGAACAGCAATGGTGGCACGGGAACATGAAGAACAGAAATGGCATATATAAGATAGCGCAAGTCGCCGCAAGGTATGAACGGTCATCTGATCGTCCGAGACGCTCCGCCGCCAGCGGGGGTGCGAGGATCGGACGAGGGAATTTCTAGGATGCCTCCGTCTGATAGAGCATAATAAAGAAGATTTCGGAGCGATCAAAGCGAACCGCGTAGCGACGGGGAGGGGAAGACTTGACCGCGCTGGGGAATTTCTGTTCCTTTTCCATCCATTTTCCTTAGTTATTCCGGGGAGTTGCTATGTATATTGCACTGCTTTCATGGGACTGCATCTCATCGGAATTACATAGCTAGAGTCTCAAGGTTCTGGAACAGATCGGCCGACCTTTCTCGGGTACGCGTTCTTCCGATTTTTTTTTTTTTTTTTAACTGGGTTCTTCCTAGAAAGTTTAGCACGGTTTCGAGCGTTTTACAACTAGCGACTTTTCTGCATTAGCCAGTTAGCTGGAAGATTTTAAATGTATGAGTTTCCTTCACCATCAAATTATTAAGAAGATTCTGTCCGTGGAGTAGTTGTCCCTTTTCGCGAAGCCAGAGCCTATGTTGAAGTGAGAGTGCTCAAGGGAGATAACGTGGGACACGAACGAAAATTGCCTCCACGTCGCTCGTGGCCGACCCCGGGGTGAACCTCTTCTCCCCCAAAAATATCCTAGCTCGGGCATCTGCTCGCCGCCGTCGCCGGTGGTGGTGGTGGTGGCGGCGCTCCCACCGTCGAAGACGGTGTGGGGTGAGGATGGGCACCGCCGCTCCATCTCTTCGCGCGGTGAGGTCGTGGTCTCGGCGGCAGGATGTATCGGTGGTGGAACAGCGGGCCATGGCAGCCGGGGTGGTGCAGGACAGCGACGCAATGCCTGGGAGGTGGCCTAGATGCGGTTGCCTTGCAGCGGTCGACCCTTTGCCTGGATCTCCGCCGCAGCGCTGCTCCACATGGTTCTCGCGGGCGTCGTGGCCAGGGTCGCTCTAGATCTTCCGACCTAGTTCCGGTGGGTCTAGCGTCCACTGGCGGTCGGTAGTGTGGAGGTTGCTGGCTTGGCTTCTAATAAAGAGGGTCTAGCCTTGCTGGGTTTCAAGCACCATGGACAGGTGAGTTTCGTTCTTTCGCTCGAAGATTTCCAAAGTTTGGCGCATGACGGTACTGGTTATCTAGAGTGGTCGTCTTTTCCACACTGTCTACCCAAGTGGAAAAGCGCTCGCGCTGCCTCCGCAACACCTTCAAGACGGACGCGGCACCCAAGGCACTCGACACCGTACATCCTGGTCAGCGACTAGGGCTAGGATTTCACCCGACGTTGTGTCACAAACAATAGACCATCGGACCTTCTAGGGTTCCGTAGCAGAAAAAAAAATCTACCGACAAAATAACATAGCCAAGATCTACTCTATGCAGATGTAAGGTAACGGGGGGATTTCAGTGTTCATACCCTTAAAAAACGAAAGCGTTGCATTCCAAAACGAACTTTGTTGATGAAGGTGTACGGCGTCGTCGATCTCAAGATTGAGTAGAAGTATAGACGATGAAGTGATCCAACTTGCAGCACCTCCGGATTTCTACACACGTACTTTGTATATATAGACGTTCCTCGGGCTTCGGTCCAGCAAAGCAGAGGAAGAAGATTGATCCGGACCGAGGCTCCAACAACATGATGGCATGTCAGGATGGGCATTCAGTTTTAACCGAAATTTCGGTTCGGTTTTTGCGGTTTTTGAACACATTCGGTTTTCAAAAATGGTAACCGAAATTGGCATGAAAATTTAGGAAACCGAAGATTCGGTTAACTGACAAATTCGGTTCGGTTTTCGGTTAAAACCGAATGAACCTACTCACTTGAACAAATAGTAGGCATCACCGAAGAAAGCAAATAGTGATTGACATATCAACACAAAAAGCATCAACTGCGCAAGAAATCGACAAATGAGCACCAATCGTGGAGGGATGTTATTTGGTAGGCTGCGACACTCGTGGTACAGGTGCATCACTCGTGAGCGATTAAAAGGGGTAGCTAAGACTTCGAGCGACGTGTTCTATTATGCAGGCTTCACGCTATATTCAGAAAAAGCTAGTACATCAAAGACCAAAGTCATACATTGAATGAACAATTTTTGGAACATCAAACGCAATTGGGCTTCTATGGAATGATCGGTTTATGCACAAATTGATGGTAGGTTACTCAATTCGGTCTATTCGGCCTTGTTCGGTTGGTGGGGCTAAAAACCGAATTCTACCAAATTTAATTCGGTTAGTATAAATGGAAACCGAAAAAATAGCGGTTAATGGAAAAAACGGAGATTTCGGTTAGTTCGGTTTCGGCTTCGGTTCGGTTTTCGGTTTCACGGTTTTTATGCCCACCCTGAATGGCATGCGTATGGTGGAGAGCTCTCACGCAGTATGCACATTTCAAAACTTGGGAACCACGCATGAAGGAGAGAGAGGGAGAGGAAGGTGGAGCCTCCACCTCAAGCCGCCGCACACCCATAGGGTTTCGGGTGGGCCGGCCCAACTGGGCCGCCGGCCACCTCCTTACCTTGGGACTTGGCGCACCCCTTAGTGGGATGCCACATGGTGGCGCATTTTGGGGGTATCACTATATTTAATAAATTTTTATATTTAATTCTATTAATTAAATACTATAACATATTTATTAAGTCTCCAAACAATTCATAGACTCCGGAACTTATTCTGATACATCTCCAGAATAATTCTGGTGTTCTCTCGTACTATTCCGACGATATCGAACCAAACCTAAGCGTGCCACCCTATGGGCTCGGAAATGCCTAGATCGATATGATCGAGGCATCTCTCCGATCAATGACCACCCGACGTTTCAAGAAAACCATAATGGCCCTGACACTTTCCACGAAATATCTTTATCAGTCGAATCTCAACGTCGAGTCATATTCCCTTTTTCTTACGATAACTAGTTTGTCCGAGATTTGATCTTCGGTGTTTCTTATACCTAGTTCGATCTCGTTACCGACAAACACATTTAGTCGATCCCATGATATCACATCCTCATGACATGGTCACACGCTTGCAAGCTTCGTAGATGTAATATCACCGAATGGGCCCAGAGTATTATGGTGTCATGGAAATTTGAAAAGGAACTAAGCAATGAGATTAACGGTAGAAGAGCGAGATCTTCATCATCATATTTTACCTCCATGGACAGCAAGTTAGAAACGATCTCCCTAAATATCGATAGGTGATTCATCACCGACACACCTTATTGCAACTTGTGCAGAACAATTTCATCTTCACGTGCATCTTACTTGTTAGGTCTTTTGACATGCACATCGTATCCAACTTCTTTCATATCTTTCCTGCAGATTTATCTAGCAAAACTTTCTTCAAAATATTATTGGATAGATGAAGTTGAGTTAAAGATAAAGCCTTACGGTTTTCCTCAGCTGTCCATGTTGGCGGATCTTTCTTACCAAATCCATCGAGCGCTTCGTCCAAATCATAAGGTTGGGCGAGGATCGCCCTTATCTTCACTTGCCACAGAGAACTTTATGGTGTAGCCCAGCTCCTGTAGATAGAACTTCAATGCCGCCATGTTGCAAACCCTAGATCAAACACGGGCTCTCATACCATAAGTTAGACAAACAACAACTTGTATTGCAAGGGGCCAAATGCCACAATATATAGTACAAAATACTTGAAGCACAAGAATAGAAACCTAAATAAATATGTACTCATAGAGACCTACACCGGTAGTAATAATTGTTAACGGCACAACCCTCAAATGCAAAGCATATGCAATTGTAGGATAACGTTGCATAGAAAACAAAAATTTTCCTACCGCGAACACGCAATCCAAGCCAAGATGCAATCTAGAAGACGGTAGCAACGAGGGGGTATCGAGTCTCACCCTTGAAGAGATTCCAAAGCCTACAAGATGAGGCTCTTGTTGCTGCGGTAGACGTTCACTTGCCGCTTGCAAAAGCGCGTAGAAGATCTTGATCACGATCGGTTCCGGCGCCACGAACGGGCAGCACCTCCGTACTCGGTCACACGTTCGGTTGTTGATGAAGACGACGTCCACCTCCCGTTCCAGCGGGCAGCGGAAGTAGTAGCTCCTCTTGAATCCGACAGCACGATGGCGTGGTGTCGGTGGCGGTGGAGAACTCCGGCGGAGCTTCGCTAAAGCACGCGGGAGCTATGGAGGAGAGGGGGCGGCTAGGGTTTGGGAGGGGGTGGCCGGCCACTCAAGGGGGGCGGCCAGGCTGTGGTCTTGGGGTGGCCGGCCCCCTCCCCTTGGCCCCTCATTATATAGGTGGAACCCCAAGAGGTGGTGTCCAAGTCTTCGAATAAGACCCGAACCAAAAACCTTCCATAGGAGGGGGGAAACCTAGCCAAGCTAGGACTCCCACCAAGGTGGGAGTTCCACCTCCCATGTGGGGGGTTGGCCGGCCCCCTAAGGGGGAGTCCACTTGGGACTCCTCCCCCACTAGGGTTGGCCGGCCATGGAGGTGGGGTCCCATGTGGACTCCACCTTCCTTGGTGGTTTCTTCCGGACTTTTCTAGAACCTTCTAGAACCTTCCATAGAACCTTCCGCGACATTTTATTCACATAAAATGACATCCTATATATGAATCTTATTCTCCGGACCATTCCGGAACTCCTCGTGATGTCCGGGATCACATCCGGGACTTCGAACAAATATTCCAACTCCATTCCATTTTCAAGAACTACCATTTCAACATCCAACTTTAAGTGTGTCACCCTACGGTTCGTGAACTATGCGGACATGGTTGAGTACTCACTCCGACCAATAACCAATAGCGGGATCTGGAGATCCATAATGGCTCCCACATATTCAACGATGACTTTAGTGATCGAATGAACCATTCACATATATTACCAATTCCCTTTGTCTCGCGATATTTTACTTGTCCGAGGTTTGATCTTCGGTATCACTCTATACCTTGTTCAACCTCGTCTCCTGACAAGTACTCTTTACTCGTACCGTGGTATGTGGTCTCTTATGAACTTATTCATATGCTTGCAAGACATTAGACGACATTCCACCGAGAGGGCCCAGAGTATATCTATCCGCCATCGGGATGGACAAATCCCACCGTTGATCCATATGCCTCAACTCATACTTTCCGGATACTTAATCCCACCTTTATAACCACCCATTTACGCAGTGGCGTTTGGTGTAATCAAAGTACCTTTCCGGTATAAGTGATTTACATGATCTCATGGTCATAAGGACTAGGTAACTATGTATCGAAAGCTTATAGCAAATAACTTAATGACGAGATCTTATGCTACGCTTAATATGGGTGTATCCATTACATCATTCATACAATGATATAACCTTGTTATTAATAACATCCAATGTTCATGATTATGAAACTAATCATCCATTAATCAACAAGCTAGTTAAGAGGCATACTAGGGACTCTTTGTTGTTTACATATCACACATGTATCAATGTTTCGGTTAATACAATTATAGCATGGTATATAAACATTCATCATAAACATAAAGATATATAATAACCACTTTTATTATTGCCTCTTGGGCATATCTCCAACAGCTCTCCCACTTGCACTAGAGTCAATAATCTAGATTACATTGTAAGGAACCTAACACCCATGGCATTCTGGTGTTGGTCATGCTTTGCCCTAGGGAGAGCTTTAGTCAACGGATCTGCTACATTCGGATCAGTGTGTACTTTGCAAATCTTTACTTCTCCATCTTCGATGTACTCGCGAATCGAGTGGTAACGCAGCTTGATATGCTTCAGCCTCTTGTGTGACCTTGGTTCTTGTGCATTGGCGATGGCACCCATGTTGTCACAAGTATATGACTAGTGGGTCCAATGCACTAGGAACCACACCGAGCTCTACAATGAACCTCTTCATCCATACCGCTTCCGATGAAGCCTCCGAAGCCGCTATGTACTCCGATTCTCGTTGAAGACTTCGCCACCGTGCACTCGCTTAGAGCTTGCCCAGACTCATCGCAGCACCATTCAATATAAACACGTACCCGGATCGTGACTTAGAGTCATCGGGATCGTTGTTCCAACTTGCATCGGTGTAACTTGTTACAACGAGCTCTTGGTCACCTCCATAACAAAGAAACATATCCTTAGTTCTTTTCAAGTACTTCAGGATATTCTTGACCGCTGTCCAGATGTTCCATTCCCGGATCACTTTGATATCTCGCTAGTCAAACTAACAGCATGCGCTATATCCGGTCTTGTACATAGCATGGCATACATAATAGAGCCTACTCGCCGAAGCATAGGGGATCCGATTCATCCTTTCTCTTTCTTCTGCCGTAGCCGGTCCTTGAGTTTTACTCAAAACCTTGCCTGGTAACATAGGTAAAAACCCTTTCTTACTTTCGTCCATTCTAAACTTCTTTAGAATCTTATCCAGGTATGTACTCTGTGATAGCCCTATTAGGCGCCTTGATCTATCTCTATAAATCTTGATGCCTAATATATACGATGCTTCACCAAGGTCTTTCATTGAAAAACTGTTATTCAAATAACCTTTTACACTGCTTAATAGTTCTATATCATTCCCAATCAATAATATGTCATCTACATATAATATCAGGAATGCTACAGAGCTCCTACTCACTTTCTTGTAAATACAGGCCTCTCCATGACACTGTATAAACCCGAAGTCTTTGATTACCTTATTAAAGCGTCGGTTCCAACTTCTTGATGCTTGCTTCAGTCCATAGATTGAACGCTGAAGTTTGCATACTTTGTCAGCATTTTTAGGATCGACAAAACCTTTGGGTTGTACCATATACAACTCTTCCTCAATGTCTCCATTAAGGAACGCCGTTTTGACATCCATCTCGCCAAATCTCATAATCGAAAAATGCAGCTATTGCTAATAAAATCCTTACAGATTTTAGCTTCGCTACGGGTGAGAAAGTCTCATCGTAGTCAACTCCTTGAATTTGCTCGGAAACCCTTTGCGACAAGTCGAGCTTTATAGACAAGTAATATTACCATCAGCATCTGTTTTTCTCTTGAAGATCCATTTATTCTCGACAGCCTTTCGGCTATCGGGTAAGTCTACCAAAGTCCATACTTTGTTATCATACATGGATCCCATTTCGGATTTCATGGCTTCTTGCCATTTGTTGGAATCTGGGCTCATCATCGCTTCTTCATACGTTGCAGGGTCCTCATCATTGTTATCCACAATCATGACATTTAGACAAGGATCATACCAATCAGGAGTGGCACGTTCCCTTGTCGATCTGCGAGGTTCAGTAGTTTCCTCGTTCGAAGTTTCATGATCATTATCATTAGCTTCCTCTGGTGCCGGTGTAGGCGGTACAGGTACAACTTCCGGCATCGCGCTACTCCGATCAACGAGTATAGATTCATTAATCTCATCGAGTTCTACTTTTCTTCCAAGTCACTTCTTTAGTGAGAAATTCTTTCTCAAGAAAGGTTCCGTTCTTAGCAACAAAGATTTTGCCTTCGGATCTCGTGATAGAAAGTGTACCCTATAGTTTCCTTAGGGTATCCTATGAAGACGCATTTCTCCGCTTTGGGTTCTAGCTTGTCCGGTTGTAACTTTTTTACATAGGCTTCGCAACCCCAAACTTTAAGGAACGACAGACTTAGGTTTCTTATTAAACCATAATTCATACGGTGTCGTTTCTACGGATTTTGATGGTGCTCTATTTAAAGTGAATGCGGCTGTCTCTAATGCATAACTCCAAAATGATAACGGCAAATCAGTAAGAGACATCATAGAACGAACCATATCTAAGAGAGTTCGATTACGACGTTCGGACACACCGTTTCGTTGTGGTGTTCCCGGCGGTGTCAATTGTGAAAGTATTCCGCATTTCTTTAAATGCATGCCAAACTCATAACTCAGATATTCACCTCCACAATCAGATCGTAGAAATTTGATCTTCTTGTTACGTTGATTTTCTACTTCACTTTGGAATTCCTTAAACTTCTCAAAAGTTTCGGATTTATGTTTCATGAAATAGATATACCCATATCTACTCAGATCATCTGTGAAGGTTAGAACATAACGATAACCACCGCGCGATGCTACACTCATTGGTCCGCACACATCGGTATGTATGATTTCCAATAAGTCAGTAGCTCGCTCCATCATACCAGAAAATGGAGTCTTAGTTATTTTTCCCATTAGACATGCTTCGCATCTATCAAGTGACTCAAAGTCAAGTGATTCAAGTAATCCATCAGTATGGAGTTTCTTCATGCGTTTCACTCCAATATGACCAAGACGACAGTGCCACATATAAGTAGAATTATCATTCAATTTAATTCGCTTAGCATCAATGTTATGTATATGCGTATCACTACTATCGAGATCTAATAGAAATAAGCCATTCTTTTGTGGTGCTCGACCATAAAAGATATTATTCATAAAAATAGAACAACCATTATTCTCAGACTTGAATGAATAACCGTCTTGCATTAAACAAGATCCAGATATAATGTTCATGCTTAACGCAGGTACATAATAACAATTATTTAGGCTTAAAACTAATCCCGAAGTAGATGTAGAGGAAGTGTGCCGACTGCGATCACATTGACCTTGGATCCGTTTCCAACGCGCATCGTCACTTCATCCTTCAGCAGTTGTCGTTTATTCTTTAGTTCCTGTTTCGAGTTACAAATATGAGCAACCGAACCAGTATCAAATACCCAGGTACTAGAACGAGAACTAGTGAGATAAACATCTATAACATGTATATCATATATACCTTCTTTCTTCTTCTTGACAAGGCCGCTCTTCAGATCCGCCAAATACTTGGAGCAATTACGCTTCCAGTGTCCCTTCTCCTTGCAGTAATAGCACTCAAGCATCGTGCTTAGGGCCGTTCTTAGGTTTCATAGGAGGCCTGGCAGCTTTCTTGCCACCCTTCTTGAATTTTCCCTTAGACTTGCCCTCGTTTCTTGAAACTCGGTGGTCTTGTTGACCATCAACACTTGGTGCTCTTTCTTGATCTCAATCTCAGCAGCTTTTAGCATGCCAAAGAGTTCAGGTAACTCCTTGTTCATGTTCTCGCATATTGTAGTTCATCACAAAGTTCTTGTAACTTGGTGGCAGTGATTGAAGGACACGATTAATCCCCGATCCGTTAGGAATCACTATTCCCAAGTCACCGAGTTTCTTCGCATGCCCTGGTCATGGCGAGCATGTGCTCACTAATGGAGCTGCCTTCTTCCATCATACAGCTCGAAGAAATGTTTCGATGCTTCATAGCATTCCACGGCCGCATGAGTCTCAAAGATAGCTTTCAGCTCATTCATCAACTCATGAGGATCGTGGTGCTCAAAACGTTTTTGAAGATCGGATTCCGGATCGCACAGGATGGCACACCGAACTTGAGAGTACCGAGTTTTCCGAGTCTCGTAAACAGCTTTTACTTCATCGGTTTCAGTTTCGCAGGAGGGTCACCTAGCGGTGCATCAAGCACATATTGCAAATTTCCGCCGCAGAGGAAGATCCTCACATGACGGAACCAGTCGGTGAAGTTGCTACCGTTGCTCTTAAGCTTTTCTTTCTCTAGGAACCGGTTAAAATTGATTGGGGACGCCATCTCTACAACATATATTTGCAATAGTTTAGACTAAGTTTATGACAAATTGAGTTCAAATTTTAATTCAACATAATTAAAAATCTAGGTGAACTCCCACTCAAAACAATATCCCTCGCATTGTCTTAGTGATCACACGAACCAAATCCACCGCACCTAAACTCGATCATCACGAGAAAAAGTGTGATTTCAATGGTGAACACTCAAAGTGTTCATCATATCAATCATATGATTCATGCTCTACCTTTCGGTATCATGTGTTCCGAGACCATGTCTGTACATGCTAGGCTCGTCAAGGCCACCTTAGTATACGCATGTGCAAAACTGTCTTGCACCCGTTGTATGTACTTATCGAATCTATCACACCCGATCATCACGAGATGCTTCGAAACGATAAGACTTGATAACGGTGCTACTAAGGATGAATACTTTATTATCTTGAGATTTTAGTGAGGGATCATCTTATAATGCTACCGTCGCGATCTAAGCAAAATAAGATGCATAAAAGGATTAACATCACATGCAGTTCATATGTGATATGATATGGCCCTTTTGTCTTTGCGCCTTTGATCTTCATCTCCAAAGCACGGACATGATCTCCATCATCTTTGGGCATGATCTCCATCATCGTCGGCGTAGCGTCAAGGT
Source organism: Lolium rigidum (assembly GCF_022539505.1). Lineage (NCBI taxonomy): Eukaryota > Viridiplantae > Streptophyta > Magnoliopsida > Poales > Poaceae > Lolium > Lolium rigidum. The sequence goes on from NC_061513.1 coordinate 95,583,142, forward strand.
CAATGGCGCCGTCTTCATGATAGTCCTCCATGTAGCAACTATTACAACTACTTTCAAATACTACTCAACATGAAATTTAAAGACAACCATAAGGCTCCTGCCGGTTGCCACAATACAATAATGATCATCTCATACATATTCATCATCATATTATGGCCATATCACATCACCAAACCCTGCAAAAACAAGTTAGACGCTCTCTAATTTGGTTTGCATATTTTACGTGGTTTAGGGTTTTCGATATAGATCTAATCTACCTACGAACATGAACCACAACGTTGATACTAATGTTGTCAATAGAAAAGTAAATTGAATCTTTACTATAGTAGGAGAGACAGACACCCGCAAAGCCTCTTATGCAATACAAGTTGCATGTCGAACGAGGAACAAGTCTCATGAACGCGGTCATGTAAAGTTAGTCCGAGCCGCTTCATCCCACTATGCCATAAAGATGCAAAGTACTCAACTAAAGATAACAAGAGCATCAACGCCCACAAACCATTGTGTTCTACTCGTGCAACCATCTATGCATAGACACGGCTCGATACCACTCGTAGGATAACGTTGCATAGAAAACAAAAATTTTCCTACCGCGAACACGCAATCCAAGCCAAGATGCAATCTAGAAGACGGTAGCAACGAGGGGGTATCGAGTCTCACCCTTGAAGAGATTCCAAAGCCTACAAGATGAGGCTCTTGTTGCTGCGGTAGACGTTCACTTGCCGCTTGCAAAAGCGCGTAGAAGATCTTGATCACGATCGGTTCCGGCGCCACGAACGGGCAGCACCTCCGTACTCGGTCACACGTTCGGTTGTTGATGAAGACGACGTCCACCTCCCGTTCCAGCGGGCAGCGGAAGTAGTAGCTACTCTTGAATCCGACAACACGACGGCGTGGTGTCGGTGGCGGTGGAGAACTCCGGCGGAGCTTCGCTAAAGCACGCGGGAGCTATGGAGGAGAGGGGGCGGCTAGGGTTTGGGAGGGGGTGGCCGGCCACTCAAGGGGGGCGGCCAGGCTGTGGTCTTGGGGTGGCCGGCCCCCTCCCCTTGGCCCCTCATTATATAGGTGGAACCCCAAGAGGTGGTGTCCAAGTCTTCGAATAAGACCCGAACCAAAAACCTTCCATAGGAGGGGGGAAACCTAGCCAAGCTAGGACTCCCACCAAGGTGGGAGTTCCACCTCCCATGTGGGGGTTGGCCGGCCCCCTAAGGGGGAGTCCACTTGGGACTCCTCCCCCACTAGGGTTGGCCGGCCATGGAGGTGGGGTCCCATGTGGACTCCACCTTCCTTGGTGGTTTCTTCCGGACTTTTCTAGAACCTTCTAGAACCTTCCATAGAACCTTCCGCGACATTTTATTCACATAAAATGGCATCCTATATATGAATCTTATTCTCCGGACCATTCCGGAACTCCTCGTGATGTGCGGGATCACATCCGGGACTTCGAACAAATATTCCAACTCCATTCCATATTCAAGAACTACCATTTCAACATCCAACTTTAAGTGTGTCACCCCACGGTTCGTGAACTATGCGGACATGGTTGAGTACTCACTCCGGACAATAACCAATAGCGGGATCTGGAGATCCATAATGGCTCCCACATATTCAACGATGACTTTAGTGATCGAATGAACCATTCACATATATTACCAATTCCCTTTGTCTCGCGATATTTTACTTGTCCGAGATTTGATCTTCGGTATCACTCTATACCTTGTTCAACCTCGTCTCCTGACAAGTACTCTTTACTCGTACCGTGGTATGTGGTCTCTTATGAACTTATTCATATGCTTGCAAGACATTAGACGACATTCCACCGAGAGGGCCCGAGTATATCTATCCGCCATCGGGATGGACAAATCCCATCGTTGATCCATATGCGTCAACTCATACTTTCCGGATACTTAATCCCACCTTTATAACCACCCATTTACGCAGTGGCGTTTGGTGTAATCAAAGTACCTTTCCGGTATAAGTGATTTACATGATCTCATGGTCATAAGGACTAGGTAACTATGTATCGAAAGCTTATAGCAAATAACTTAATGACGAGATCTTATGCTACGCTTAATATGGGTGTATCCATTACATCATTCATACAATGATATAACCTTGTTATTAATAACATCCAATGTTCATGATTATGAAACTAATCATCCATTAATCAACAAGCTAGTTAAGAGGCATACTAGGGACTCTTTGTTGTTTACATATCACACATGTATCAATGTTTCGGTTAATACAATTATAGCATGGTATATAAACATTCATCATAAACATAAAGATATATAATAACCACTTTTATTATTGCCTCTTGGGCATATCTCCAACAGCAATAGCATTGCATTTAAAGAATGACAAAAGTACAAAGAAAATATAATCCAAAATCCGCATCTTGTGTGTCGTCGTCACATTATGAAGAGTCTCGAAAACCTGTTGAGTCAAGCCACACTCGATCGAACAAGTGATCGGCAAAAACCGAAAGACGGTCAGAAAAACAACATGTCAGAAAATATCATAGCACAGAAAGCCTCCAACAATAGAAGCTCAAATGGCAAGAGATGCAATCCATTCTTTTGTAACGTTTTCTGTAGTTTGTAATATCCTTGGATGGCTGTGTGCATCTTAACTATGCAGAAGCTGGGTATAATGCTTAATTTTTTTAATAATAAAGCGCCCCTTATCGAAAAAATAGAAGCTCGAATGGCAAGAGATGCAACGGATTTGGTGAACGCAATGGAAGAAACAAAGCATAAGGTATGACAGAAAATCACCGAAAAGTAGAAAAGGAAGACAATACCAAACGACGAAGTAGGACACAATTTTTTTAATACCATTAGCGGAAAACACAATCAGCAGCAGCCATCCTCCTCCTCGACTGGATGGTGTAGATAAGCGATGTGCCGCAGCTAGAAAAGCCTCCAGCGTGCCGTCCAGACGATCCATGTCCTGCTATCTACATAGCGGGGACCACTGCTGCTGCAACAGAGCCAAGAATTTAAAGATAAAGTCAGAGGTGCGTCGCGAGAGAGATACTATTTATAACCATCTTGTTACGAACAATCCATAAGGTCCAGGTTAAGGCCGTAAACGGTAACCAGAAGAGGCGCCTCCTCCTACCGGAATTGTCCGTGCGGGCCTCGAGGAACTCGCCGAAGTCTGTGGCCTGACAGTCAGGCCTCAGAGCCTCATAGATGATGCTCCAACCATTCAGCGGGGCAAGACAACATGATGTGCGTTATAGTTTCTGGAACGACACAAAGAGGGCACATACCATTACTTGGCCCATGCCGCTTAGAAACCTCCACGCCAGAGGGGAGGTGGTCTCCAAGAAGTTGCCAAAGGAAAATTTTCATCTTAAGAGGTAGCGGTGCTCTTGAAAAGCGGGGACGTACACACAAGGTGTGGCCCCTTAAAAAGGGAGGTATATGCGGTTCTAAGCGAGAACACGCTAGACGCAGGAGGTATTATCCACCCTGCCCGGAAGGCGCTCCGGGAGGAGATTCCGTAATGATTCCCAATCCAAAGCCTCTCTCTGGGTTAGGCCCCGACGAAATTGGATATTCCAATCCCCCTGGGTAGCTTCCGCCACCAAAATAGATGGGGCATCGCAGATGGCAAAAAGCTCTGGAAAGTTGAGCCTAATAGAGGGGTCAAAGAGCCAAGAATCCAGCCAGAACATGGTCCCCCTGCCATCGGCTATGGAGAGGGACAACCTAGCTCTGATCTCGTGCTTAATGACCTGGAGGGACCTTCAAAACTGAGATTCCTCTTGCTGCTCCCTGTCAAGGAGCGGCCAGCCCCAAAGGTACCTCTGGCGGCATGTATGGTCTTGCCGGAAGAAGCGTGAAAGTTCTTTGTCAAAGGTGCGATGTATCCCCTCGGGGAGGAGATATAGCTCCATGATATACATGGGAAGACTCGACAATGAGTCAATGAGAATTGTCTTGCTTCCTTTGGAGGTGAATCTCCCGCACGACGGCTCTACCTTCGATCTCACACGCCCCACCAAGGGGGACAACCCCACCAAGGGGGACAACCCCACCAAGGGGGCGAGGTCCCTAATGAGGATCCTCGAGTCTCTAACTAGCACACCCAGGTACTACCTCCATTCCAAAGCTTAAGATTTATATTTTTTTTGAAAAGTTAAATCAAGTAAAGTTTGACTAAACTTTTAGAACAATCTATCAAAAAATATAATATTTTGTGATACCATACGCAAATATATTTTATTATCTATTTAATAATATTAATTTTATATTTTACATGTTAATAATTTTTGGTAAAAGCTTAGTCAAATTTAACATAGTTTGACTTTTAAAAAATAATAATAATATATACTTCACAGAGAAGATCAACAACTTGCAATTCAAGTTACGAGCGATACACTACTAAACCTCCAGGGTACCCCAAGACCAGTACCTCACTTCCGTCAATGTTAATCTTGAGGTACATGGCCCCAAAACATAGCAGGAGGAACTTGAGATTCTGAATATTAAGATCCGAGCCTTCCAATATGATCATGGGGGAGGAACATGCAGAACAGGAAACGAGCGCGCTAGTCTTCCTGCCGATAGAAAGAGAGCAGAAACCGTCCTACAGACGCAACAGCCTGGAGTCTGGAGAATGGAGATCCAACGAACAGAACCGGAATCTGGGGAGCGGCCGCGAGAAGTCGGGAGTCGTGGTGGAGCAGGCGACTGGAATTCGAGCAGCAGCGGAAAATGAGCAGCATACAAAATTAATCCGGAGCACTGCACCTCTAATCAGGACAGCACCAACAAGATCTGGGGCAGCGCAGCGTACACCAGGCGAGGACCATCAGCAGGGGGAATTGCCACATGGAGAGGAGACGCGGAGGCGTAGCGCAGCCATGGCGCACGGGATTTTTCACGGAGTTGCGACGTGCAAACTTAATGAATGGTGGTACATTAATGTACCTTCTGGTTTGGTTTGGCAGATGGGCAGCGCAGGATGAGAGAGCTTGTCTCTGTGCGGGCTTGGTGTAGGAGCTGATTGGTTCATGGAGAAATGGATGCTCTGTTGTAGTTAAGAAACTGAAATCTTGTATAACTGTTACTGTACCTTCTCTCTTGTGTGTATTTTTACCATGTTCAGATTATTGAGAACGATTACATGATGCACAAAAACTGAAATCTTGTATAACTGTACCTTCTCTCTGTTGTACACGATTTCATGATACCAGTAAAAATGTGTGAACAAGAATACAAATCACAACTTACAAAAAGAATTATTAACAATACAAATATTTGCTCTTCGTACTCAATACAAGACAACAGCTTTCAATTCTGGAAGATCTTTTTGTAAGAATACAAGCCGGATGACTTTAGCAAATTATGGAGCAACTTGAAAAATCTGTGTTGCTACTGGCAACATTATATTTACAGCCTAATTGCTTGATCACTCTGAATAGGGTACTCTTGCAGAGGAAAGCCTGTAGCAGTGGTCTCAAGTTAATCACTAGTTGCCATCACCATGCTCTTAACCGTGGAATTGATTGTTGGAATTCGGCAGTTTTGCTGAAATAAAAGGAACACACCATAAGGGCACTCGACAGGAAAGTCTCAAATTTATACCTAATTTAACTTCAAAGCAGCTACGGTTTCAATGATTCTGTAATCATTAGTCAAGCATAGCCACTCTAGTTATTATGAAGTAACACAGATGCTGCAACCTTAGTTTGGAAGTAGAAAAATTTCTGATGGGGAAGGATGTTTCGAACATAGTAACACAAGCTCTCCATGGTTTGGAAGCTTAGCTTAAATCAACAGAAGTTATAGTCATGGGCATCGAAAATCGCATACCGTTGTTAGCTGGTATGATGTCCTGGTCTGCCCCACGTGCTTCTTCCTCTCCGAGCCATTTCTGGAACCGCAAGGACAAACATCATCGAGACATAACAAAGGGAAACAAAATCTTAAGCTATGAGACTGCTGTAGACCTATATACTTTGGTCTGAGGAAAGATAATTGTTCTGTTCTAAAGAGTAAATACATACTTCAAATAACTCACTGAAGCTGTCATCCTCAGCTTGGTTAAGTAAAGAGGTCGCCTGACTAACTCCATCTGAGAAAGTACCAACACCAGCATCTAAGAAACCAACAAGGCTCTGCATATATTGTGAAATTGGAAGTACTGGGATGTAGCGCACACACCTGTTACCGGAAAAGAGGTACCAGGAGCATCAGTCGCCGAGGAGCTTAAGTATCCATTCTGTTGGCCAATCAGTCTTGCACGTGTGATCCAGTCATCCTCTGGAACCTACCATCCAGGAAAATTTTCAGGTTGTCAACGAAAAATTGTGGGATGGAATAGTCGATTGTGTCATAGTAATCTTTTCTTACTGGTGGAAAATTGAAGGATGGCATAGTTGGCTGTGCTGGTAACGATCCCTGGCCATTTAAGATATTCCCCTGGGTCCGATGACTGCAAAGAGTTCCATTCTGTGGCATAGAAGGACCGTGCTGACCAAGGTCTACAGAATGTTGACAACCAAAACTATCAGTAGCAATAATAACAATAATTTTAATGAAATAATTGAAGTATCGAGAATGTGCGATAAAATATTGTGCAGGTGTTTAATATCGACCTTGACCAACAGTGTGCTGCGAATTCAGTGGTGCTTCTTGGTTGGAAGGACCAGCGTTATTGTTTGCTAGGACTTCGGCTAGTGAGAACCCATTCGGCTGCCGAATGTGATATTGCTCACCAAATTCTGAAATAATTTAATTTTGAGAAACGTATAACAACCAAGATCAGCGATGGAACACACAGTATTAAAATTCACCTTGTTGTGCAGCCATGTCATTAGGATATTTCCATGTTGGTCTAGCTTGTACAGAAGGACATGATTCATTGTTCAGAGGCTTTTCACGGACAGGGCAGTCGTCATTGCTCATGAAGTAATCAGCGGCAAGACCCCCAGAATTCTCCTGCTCGTCAAATTTCTTATACGCGGATATTTTCCAGTCTTCCACTTTACGCTGTAATAGAATGTTTCATTTATCATCGCCATCAGAATGTACAAGTACATGTTTGCATGAACTTTTGGATACAGCAAACCATCTAGAGATTATAACTTTAAGAAACCGTCTAATCACCGAAAAGAATTACTTAACTGGGGTAGCAGTCTCTGGGTGCTAATTTTTTTAAAATATTTTCTCTGATATTTTTATGAATAATTTTTCTTTTTATGGATTTGCATTACGCACACTAGGGTTGTCATTAGCTCCTGCATTTGTTGAATTCCACTGTGCTTGAAGGCCAAGATCCAATTTTCTATACATTCTAAAATGTGTTGTTGTTCAATTAAAATTACTTTTTTTTGCAAGATCTACAAACCTAGAATGTATAAAAATCAAATTCCCCACTTGCAGGGTAATTCAAGCTCATGAACACAATGCCAACAGAGGAGCACCGCAAGGTGGGAATCCAATTTTCATTCATTCTAGGTTTTGAGATGTTGAAAAAAAAAGGGATTTTAATTGTCAGCAACATATTTTTATTCATGACACTAGTAGGAAAAGCCTTATAGATGAGATTCTATTTCTGTGTCGCACCAGCTACTCGTGCGCCACAGAAATAACGCAGCAGACTAGGTACGCCACAAAAATATTTTTGTGGCGCACCCGAAGCTCATGCGCCACAGAAATAAGGTGGGTCCACACCCTACCATCCCCAACCATTGGTTTCGCTATTTTTGTGGCGCACGGTACCATGTGCGCCACAGAAATAAGGCATTCTGTGGCGCACTGTTCCTGGTGCGCCACATAATTAAGGCTTTCTGTGGCGCATGTGGGATGGTGCGCCAAAATTCTATGGCGCACGTGGGATGGTGCACCACAGAAACTATGCATTTCTGCGGCGTACTTGAGCTCCATGCGCCACAGAAAACTTTTTTCTCCACCCCCTGGATCGCCTTTTTGACCTTTGTAAAATATAAAAGAAATAGATAGAAAATTTAAAAAATAGAATCCTTCGAGGTGTCCATGTATTATGTCATCTAGCACCACTAAAAATTAACAAAAATGAATTTTGAATTTTTTTGCAAAATTACGGGGCAAAATCATCAAACTGGATTTCTGGTTGCATACGAACTCGAAAAAAAGCACAATATATTAAAATGTTCCCACGAAAATTCTACATTCGAATTCACCGGGGCTTGCCCGGTTGGACAATTTTTAGAATCCCAAATTCGAAAAGAGTAAAAAGTTACGGCAAAATAAAGATTTTTTCTGCAAAATAGAAAATTCGAAAAAAAATCTGTGGCGCACCAAGTGCCCATGCGCCACAGAATTAAGCTCCGAAATTTCAAATTTCTGCCGTCCTCCTCCACTTCTCCTCACTTCTCCTCCACTTCTCCTCCTTAGATGCAAACTCCTCCTCCTCCTCCCCCTCTCCTCCACCACCACCACCACCTCCTTCGGCCGGCCTCCTCCTCCTCCTACTCCGGTGACCACCACCTTCTCCTCCTCCTCCTCCGGCGACCACCTCCTCCTCCACCACCACCTCCTCCACCACCTCCTCCACCACCTCCTCCACCACCTCCTCCTCCACCACCACCACCTCCTCCTCCACCACCACCACCACCTCCTCCACCTCCTCCACCACCATCACCACCTCCTCCACCACCACCACCACCACCACCACCACCACCTCCTCCTCCTCCTCCTCTTCCTACTCCACCGCCACCTCCTCCGGCCAGCCTCCTCCTCCACCCACCCAACCCACCCAACCACCCACCTCCGGCGACCTTCCAGCGAAATTTCAAAAAAATTGGCGGCCGTAGATCTAGATCTGGCCGCCATTTTTAAAAAAAAATTCAAAAATAATTATGTGGCGCACCACCCGTCGGTGCGCCACAGAAATAAGACTTTCTGTGGCGCATGAGCAGGTGCGCCGCATAATTCTTATTTTTGTGGCGAGAATTCTGTGGCGCACCGCCCATGCGCCACATAATAGCTTTTTTGGTGCGCCACTAATGAGCCTTTTCCTACTAGTGTGAGGCTTATATTTATAGGCAAAATAAACTCCACGGTGGAAACAGATGCTTGATTTGGCGATAAAAGTTTGTTTTGAATCCATGCATTGGTCCTAAATATACGGAAAATAACATAATTTATCTTTTTTGCAAGGAAATCTGTAAGGGCTGGCCGGTTGGTATAAATAGGAACCCAAATTCATGCCCACGAGGACTTGAACCCATGTGGTGGGGTTGTACTCCACTCCCCCAGACCCCAACCAAGTAAGCTAGGCTTCTATACCTCTCTAACATCATTTTACCTTTTGTTCAGCAATGTTGGAGATGGCTTAGCCTATGGGTTAGCCTATATCCATTCAGTATGACACCAAAATGTTTTTAAATCTCCAATAGCAAATCTTGCTAAATGCCTTAGTAAGCGTGACAACATTAGCAAGGTAATTGCCATCACATTACTATTTACTGAATATCAACTGCCTAATTGAGATGGAAGCGGAACAGTATAATATGTATACCTGCACTACGGGAACCCGCCGAGGGGCCGACGGCCGGCAGCCGTCGGCACAACGTACGCTGCCGTCGGCACAGGCCTGTGCCGACGGCTGCCGTCGGCACACCGCCGTCGGCACAATATCGCCTCGGCACAGCCCCTGCCGCCGTCGGCACGGACTCTGCCGTCGGCACGGCGTCCAGCCCGACGGTCGGACAACGCCGTCGGCACAGGTAGCCGTCGGCACGGTCCGAGTGGGGCCCACCGAGCGTCTAACGGCCGTTAGGCCAGGAAGGAGTTGTGCCGACGGCCAAGCCGTCGGCCCGCGCTGCTGTGCTCGGACGGCCTGGAGCCGCCACGCGTCCACAGCCCTTTTCCTGTGCCGACGGCCAAGCCGTCGGCCCAGGTCCATCGGCCCAGCCGCGTCGCCAGGCGCTCCGCCAGCCCAGCTGCCGTCCACTCTTCTATGCCGACGGCATAGCCGTCGGCACAGCTCCTGCCATTTGGCACGGCTAGGGGGCTGCCGTCGGCACAGACTTTACCATTTGGTTTCCCGCGCTTTTCCTGGTCCAGCACAGCAAGCACAGCAAATAATCATCACAAATGGCAGTAATATACATTGAAATGCATCACAAATGTAGCACAGCACATAATCATCATCGTCATCATATCAAATGTAGCAACAACATCATCGTGATACAAATATGTAGCATGTAGCACACACGATCATCATACATCGTCGACACATGGCACACATGATCGACGCACACCCGCTAGACACCTAGCTAAGGGGGAACTAAGATCGGGGGTCCAACCAAGTTCCCGACTTGTAAATTCAGGCGTCCGGCCTTTGTCAAGGTAGACCGAAGTAGAACCATGGCCTGAACCATCGCCAGCGAGGAGAAAACCCGAAGCACCGGGAGAATGGCGGCCGGGGTGCATCGGTGTGCCCTCGCGCGACGAACCAGGAGAGGGTCGGTTCCGCGAACTTCCCGTGCCCTACATGTTTGACAAGAGTTAGCATCTTAGACATGCGAAAGGAAAGCGGTGAAAGCAGCTTAGACAATGGTTAGGCATAGGACTTACCGGAGTCCGTGCGTAGTATGTGGCCGCGAAAGCTTCCCTCGATGGGCACACTGGAGTCGGCCCCGGCCTAGCTGGCTCCTCGGCCGGAAGTGCGATCCTCTCTCCAGTCAAGAAGAACGTCCTGAGCGCCTGCAAGATAGTTTAGATGTCAAGCGCCGCAGATATAAAAAAAGGGGAGGTGGGACTTGTCATGTCTTCGAACCATAAAAGATTGGAACTTACACGACTCGTCGCCTCCTGGTACTCTTCCCAAGCCGCTCTCTTGAGGTCCCACTCTGCTACAACCGTCAAGTACTTCTCATAAGCGGCCGCGTAGGCGGCCTCAAAGTGAGCCTACAATTTCCAAGAAAAGGAGCCATGTCAATTTAGCCATTCAGGGATGAATGTTGGAAAGAAGATGGAAATGAGAAAACTTACATCCGTACGACGGTGTCGAGGAGGCGCGACCGGTGGGTCGCCGGTGGTGAGGGTAGACCTGATCTGCGTGAGGGTCCTCTGGCGGCTTGATCACCCCACTAAGAAGCTTCGTGCGGCCATGCTCCGCGCCGCTCCCCGCCACCATAATCGCCGTCAAGTCGGTCTCCTCGCTCAATAGGATCATCCACCTCCGGATGAAGACCCTTGAACACCGAGCAAGTACTTCTCCAACTCCTCTTCGGCATAGCCGAAGTACTCGGGCAGCGAGGGCTGAGGCTGGCTCAGATCGGGCTGCTTCAGCTTCATCTTCCGCCACCCTCCCACCTCGGTGAGAGGCTCCCCGAGTTCCGCCTCCTGCACAGCAAGATAAATGTTATGTGTATCAAGTAGTAATATGAGGGGAAATAAATGCAAGTTGTTCCATGTATATATGTACCTTGTGCTTCCCGTAGCGCTCGGTGCTGCGGCTTCCCGCACTCGTGTGTTCCTCCGGTGCCCCGGTTTGCCTTGTTGCGCGCGCTCTTGGCGTTGAAGTCGGCGTCTTCGCCAATCCACCTCGCTACCAAGGCCTCAAATGCGTCTTCCTTATTCTCGCACCATAGGGGCATAACCTGAAAAACCATAACTCATTTGAAGAACACATAATGCAATCCCAACTATGCAGCAACATAGAGTCTCATTGAATATTTACTTACCTTGAAGTAATCTTCCTTTGTCAGCTGAGGATCCTCCCTGATATTGTCAGCTTTCTTGACCCTCGTGCCCTGCTCAGCCTTGAAGTGCCCAATGCAGGTATGCTTCTATTGTACCACTCGTTGCCTTGTCAACCTCTCGACAAGCCCTAGTCGATACCGCCTTCCCTTGCTCAACCATCTCATCGTGCACCTTATAATGGGTCTGCAATCATGCATAAGAATAATTGTGAGAGAGACATGAGTTAGCATAGTGTGGTCATCAACTATGAAGTAAACTCGAGAAGCATGCTTTACCCAAAACTTGGTGTACACGGCGTCGGCAGCCTGTCCCAAAGCCCGGGCAAGGAGCTGCCTCATAGTCCGCCCAAGTCTCGGCTAGCTTCTTCTCGCCGCCGGGGACCGGAGTGTAAAAGCCCGGCCAAGTATCGCCTAATAAGAGCTCCAATCATGCTCGACGGCCGGCGAACCCCCTTGTCATATGCCCAATTGCTGCACAATAATCAAAACATTAGTATGCCAATCGGTTATGCACAATAATGAAAACATTAGTACATAGCAAAATGAATCTAAATGTTCAAAATTAAACTTACTCTTTTTCGTTCGGGATGATGAGGGCTTTCGCATCCCGGCTAGTAGGCTCCCTCCTCTCATCGGGGACTTGCGCTTCACCACGAATGCGCAACTTCTTCGGCGCCATCTCCCTCTCCGCCTCCTCGTCCTCGCCCCTCCACCTCCATCTCCACCTCCATCTCCACCTCCATCTCCCCCTCGCAGACCGTGTGTGAGCGGACCGGGAAGCCACGTCGCCGAAGCGAGAGGGTATGTCACCAAGGAAAGGTCCACCTCCACCTCGTCCTCGTCCTCCACCTCCACCTCGTCCTCGTCCTCCACCTCCGCCTCCGCCTCGTCCTCCCGGCTCGTCCTCCACCTCCACCTCGTCCTCCACCTCCACCACGTCCTCCACCTCCACCTACACCTCCACCTCCAACTCCACCCGTGTCATCGTCCGCGTAACGCGAGCCGGCACGCGTTGGTCTTCCACTTCTAGTGGTCCCGGTGAACTTCTCGTTGGCTCATACTCTTCAAAATGGAGTTCATGGATTGCTTGCTTCCGCTCATATTGATCAATCACCTCGCATTGACAAAGAGTAAACAAGTAAGCATTCATGCCTTAATAAAATGTAGACACTAAGCAAAAAATAGATACTAAGCATAAGAAGCATATTGAAAAATAGATACTAAGCATAAGAAGCATATTGAAAAATAGATACTAAGCATAAGAAGCATATTGAAAAATAGATACTAAGCATAAGAAGCATATTGAAAAATAAATACTAAGTATAAGAAGCATATGGAAAAATAGATACTAAGCATAAAGGCATAAAGGACCCTCACCTCGAATCATCACTATCATAATGAGGCATTGGGTTCTCATAACGAGGCATTGGGTTCTCATTTTCACTATCACTATCGGTATCATGTGAGTAATGAGGTTGGGTGGGAATGTCCGGTGGAGTCTCATCATTGAACCCATTGCCCTCATGTAACTTGGTGAGCATTTGTATGTCCTTTAGGTCCACCACTGTTTCACCATGAAGATGTGCCTCATTCTCGAGGTCCTCAAGACCAATTTCTATTTCGAAATCCCCAAAGTTCTCTTGCTCTTGATAAAAAATTCCCTCGTATGTTACAGGGTCAATGTTGTTGTAATCCTCGTCGGAGGGCATGGGTAGCTTACCATGTGGTGATACCTTGAACACGACTTCCCAGCCTTTGAGGTACTCCTTTTGACATGGGTAGGGCAAATAATAAACTTGCTTGGCTTGGTGAGCCACAACAAAGACATCGGCTCCGCTATAGCAGGTTGAAGGCCTAACTTCAACTAACCCAATGGAAGGAGTGCTTCTCTGTCCAACTTGTGGGTCGAACCGGTGGCATTTGAACACAACGAGATTGAGTTCTATGTTTGTCATATTGAATGTCAGCTTGTATACATTCTCTAACCTTCCGTAGTATTCTATGTCATCGACTCCTTTGGTGAAGACCCCAGTATTAATAGTTTTTGGGTTAGGCCTATTCTTCTGGTGATACTCCGTATGGAAGCGATACCCATTCACATCGTACTTCTCATACATTGAGATTCTACGGTTGCAACCCTGGGAAACACATCTCAGCTCATCCGTCATCTCAACGTTGGGATCACCTCCCTACAAATTCAGTTCAAATTGTTTCTTTGCATTAGTTACGTGTAATAAGAGGGACAAGTCACGGATTGCAAAAGTATTGGCTAAAAGGGACTTGTTAGAAATTACTTTTTCGTAGAACCAATCCAGGAATTTTTTCTTTCCGGGACGACTCTCTTTCAAAAGAATCTCCATCTCCGCATCAGAGGGATCCGTCGATCTCGTCCAATATTCATCCTTGTATTGGCTAAAAGGGAGAAAAAACGTATTAGACCAAAATCGAGTTACTAATTGCAAAGTAATTTGTTCACCATTTTACCTTATGAATTTGAGCACTTCTTGCATGTTCGTAACCACATAAAACATTATGCAATCTTTCTCTTCCTTTGTCAAGATGCCCTTTTTAGAGGCACCAGCCTTGCCACCGTGACATTTGAAGAGGAGGAGCTTGGGGTCATGCTTGGGCTCGTCGATATTGTACCGAGATATCGGGTTATGCATAGTGGGAACATCATCCGCATAGTACGTTGTCGTGGCGTCCGCCATCTCCCGGAGGATAGTTGCCTCAGCTATGCATGCTTCAATCTTATTTTTGTTGCCACATTTGTTTCGAATATACTTGAACTCTCTCTCAATACAAAACTGCCAACGATACTCGCACCGGTCCACCCAAGAGTGCCTCGTTCGCAAGATGCACAATGAGATGTAACATCGGAGTAAAGAAACCTGGTGGAAAGATCATCTCTAACTTGCATAACAACTCCGGCACTTGATCATGCAACTTCGCAATCACCGACTCACATATCTGCTTAGCACAGACCGTGCGGAAGAAATGGCTCAACTCCGCAAGCACTCGCCAGACATGCTCGGGGAGATACCCTCGAACCATCACCGGCATCAGTCGCTCAATCCATATATGATAGTCGTGACTCTTGAGCCCGTTTACTTTTCCTGTTGTAAGATTGACTCCCTTACTCATATTCGAACAATAGCCATCTGGGAACATAACGGCGTATTTCAGCCACATCATTGCCTCCTTCTTCTGGAGACTATCAAGCACGTAGTTGGCATGCGGCTTGACCCAATTTTTTCTATTGCCCTCGGGAGGATGCATGTGTAGTCTTTGCCTCGTCACACGATTCTCAACATCGACTCTAGCCTTGACATTATCCTTTGTCTTGTCGGGAATGTTCGAGACGGTGTTAAAAACGGACTCCCCCACATTCTTTTCGGTGTGCATCATATCGATGTTATGGGGAAGTTCGAGATCCTTGTAATACTCGAGCTGCGTTAAGCCCGGCACGTGAGTCCAGCTTGTGTGTCTCACCATATCCCACATATGTTTTGCCGGGTTCTTTACTACGCTGGAGAGCACGTAGCTCACCATCAACAGTTTCACCATTGAACTTTGGTATCGTTTCTTCTTCACGCACAACTTTGCCCTTTGTGAAGTTCTTTTTGTCTCCTCTGAACCGATGCCCTCTTTTGAGGTACTTTCGATGTTTGTCAAATGCGACATATTTGCGACCCGCATTCAGCCAAATGAACTCCAATCGGTGCTCGCACACTCGGGCATGGAAACCTACCAGCTGTACAATGCCCGCAAAATAGAGCGTACCCGTGTAGGTCGTGCATGGAATATTGGAACCAAACTTTCATGACAAAGTTTGTCTTCGTTGCTCGGTCGTATGTCAAGGTCCCATGGTGCCAAGAGTGGTGCAAATCATCCACAAGCGGTTGCATGAATACACTCAAATTCTTCCCCGGGTAATCAGGCCCTGGAATGATCATCGACAGGAATATGGTCTTCCTTTGCATAAGGACTCCGGGAGGGAGATTGAGCGGAATAACAAACACGGGCCAACAGCTGTACGCGGATGCTGACATACCATATGGATTGAATCCATCGGTTGCTATCGCAATTCGACATTCCGAGCATCATTTGCCTTATCGGGTGTTTTGCATCGAAGTTCCGCCATGCTTTACCATCGGATGGGTGCCCCATGTTTAGTCGTCCCTCCTCGTCCTTGAATCTCAACCCGTTCTTATGCCACGTCATCCGTTTGGCTGACTCCTCGGACATGTAAAGCCGTTGGATTCTTTTTATGAACGGGAGATAACGAAGAATCTTCACGGCGACTTTTGTCCGCACCTTCTCACCATTAGCTCTGGTTATCTCATGATACCTAGAGGACCCACACTTGCTACAATATTTGTCATCCGCAAACTCTTTCCAAAACAAAAGACAGCTTTTGGGACAACAATCATACTTCACATAATCCATGCCGAGCGCTTTCAACATTTTCTTTGCTGCATACATGGTTTTAGGCGGACAATGGCCTTCGGGCAACATGTTACCAATCTGTTACCAGATTTTTTTCAAAGCATGCACGGGTGTCTGTCGAACCGGGCCTTGTCGGCTAGTACTTGCGCGATGGCATCGAGCTGAGAAATTTTTGCACCCTCGTATAGAGGCCTCTTAGCCGCAGCCATCATATCATAGAAGGCCTTTGCGGTAGGCTCGGGTTCCTCCGGTTCGGCGGTTCCTCCGGTTCCGGCGGTCCCTCCGGTTCGGCGGTTCCTCCTGTTCCGGCGATTCCGGCATGTAGGCATCGTGGAGATCATCTAGCAAGTATCTAATCCCATCGTCCTCATTGCCATCGATTCGCTGCCTCATCACCTCACCTCCGTCACGTTCGTACCGAGCAAAGTCGACACACGTGACGTAATCAGTGCATATACCCATTCAACCAAAGATGTTTAGTCATATCATCCTTTCCGTGACGATGACGCCTCTTGCAACGAGCGCAAGGGCAACTTGGACGAACGCTCGACTTTGAACCACGCGCTAACTCCTTCACTAATAAATTGGTCTTCCATACCCACTCTTCTGTCATTTCGGCCGAACTAGCACGGCCACCGTACATCCACCCATTATCAGCCATCCTCTCGCTTGATTGGGAGACAAACAACAAATAGTACCATGAAATTAAATGCATCATATTTTTATTTATTTTACCGGGCGAAACGCATGTATCAACCTACATCTCTACTAGGTGGGCTCCTAGCAGCCGCCGGATCCGTAGTTGGCTACGTTCTCCATGCTCTACCCCGGTCCAAGTCAGAATTTCGGCAGCACCTCCCCGCTGCTCTCCCGATACACGTCTCGGCAAAAAACCGAGAGGATGTGCATCCGGAGAACAACGGGGAGGCGCCACCGAAATCCTGACTCGGACCGGAGTAGAACATGGAAAACGTAGACAACTACGCATCCGCCGACTGTCCCGTAAATGCCGCAAGCGTTACGGTTGAAAATATGCCGACCACTAATGCATATTTATCCGCGTAACGCTCGCGGACGGGAAGTGACACCTAGGTTACGCAACTTTACTTGAAAAATGAATCTAGTGATGTAAAAAAAATGCGGAGAGGGGAGGCGAAGTTTTAGCTCACCCTCGGCGGTGGGAGAGAATCGCCGACGACACGGCGGTCACGACGACACGGCGGTCACGACGACACGGCGGTCACGACGGAGCGGTCGTGGTCACGACGGGCGATCACGACGGAGCGGTCACGACGGGGCAATCATGGCGGGGCCTAGTTAAAACAACAACAAAATTAGTTTCCATTTGCTCTATTTCTATTTGCTCTATTTACAACAAAATTATTTGCTCTATTTCTATTTGCTCTATTTACAACAAAATTATTTCTATTTGCTCTATTTACAACTAAATCATCTACAACAAATAGAAATAAAAAAAAGGAAAAAAGGGGGGGGGGGGGAAATGCTTACAGTGAGGAGGGCGGCAGCGGGGACGGGCTCGGGAGGAGGGTGGCAGCGGCGCAGGTGGCTGGCGGCGGCCGGGGAGGAGGGCTGCCGGGGAGGGGGGCCGGGGAGGGGGCTGCCGGGGAGGGGGGCGCCGGGGACGGGGGCGGCCGGGGACGGGGACGGAGGCGGCCGGGGACGGGGACGGAGGCGGCCGGGACGGGGACGGAGGCGGCCGGGGAGGAGGGCGCCGGGGACGGGGGCGCGGGACGGGGGGCCGGGGCGGCGGCGCGCGGCGGGTGGCGGCGCGGCGGCGTGCGGCGGGCAGGGCGTGCGGCGGCGGCGGCGGCGCGGGCGGTGGCTGGCGGCGGCGAGGGGGCTGGTGGTGGCGCGGGCGGTGGCTGGCGGCGGCCGCAGGGAGTGGCGCGGGCGGTGGCTGGTGGGGGCGGGGAGTGGCGCGTGCGTATGAGCCGGACTCGGTCCGGCTCGGTCACATAGGGCAGCCCTAGCTGTGCCGACGGCCTAGCCGTCGGCACAGGTTTTTCATTTTTTTTTTTTAATCTTTTCTGATTTTTTTTCTCTGCAGGACTACAATCAAGTAAAATATAGAATCTGGAAACTGAAAATCTATAGGCATTTTTTTTATTTTCATTTTTTTTCCTTTTAACTGAAAATAAGGTGGTTTTGTGTTAAAAAATGACTTGCGCTAATTACCGTGCAGAAAATCTATAGGCATTATATATTGAAACGGAGGGAGTATTATTATAGGGAGACACACACATTTTGGGGCCATTCCGACCTTTCAATGCTCGATTTCGACGAAAACCTAATTCTTTGACCGCGCGATCTACCCCTTTGACTACATCCCACCGGGGCTCCCCGGTGGGCATATGCCTCTATTTGATCTTGGTTACGTCATAGGTACATGTGATAACAACTATCAGCCCATATGACTTCGTTTGCTTCGCCAACCGTGCAAAACGGGGCCGCCGGGACATGCGGTATGGTCGTACGGGCGCGCGGTTGCACCCGTCCGCGAACGCGCGAAACGGAAAACATTTAGCACATAAAATGACGCGACATAGACCTAAAACCATTTTTCCCTCCATTTATTGAGCGAAGGAAAGTGTCGCCCAGTTCAAATCCGGTCAGTTTCCAGCGGATTCGGCGGGGCACCGCAGAAGCGGGTGGGATTCCCGCATGGCTTCCGCGCGCATATGGCATGTGATAGGTGGTGCGTAGGAGGTATCCTACCGCTGCGCGGAGGTCCCGCGCGATACTGAAATGCGCACCATGTAGTTGCTTCACAAAAAAAAGCCCTTCCGGCACCCCGAAAATGGAAAAACCGTCGCCCGTGGTTCGGATTGGAAATCCGCGACCGGGGCCTTGCTTCCCATCCTAGGGCCCACGCACGTGCCAAATATGGCCTCGTTCCGACAAACTATGTGGTGAAACGGGCCGTTTCCTACTCATTTCCCCTAAAAGCCATAGAACTCCGGACGAGATAGCCCAGTTCGTGAAGGGTTCTCCAAGATAATTGCCGTATCCCAGTTCCGTCTTTTGCAGTGGTTGCTAGGACACATAAAATGACGCCACGCGGCTCCGCTCGATTTTTGGCTCCGTTTGCTTCGCCAACTGCGCAAAACGGGGCCGCCGGGACATGCGGTATGGCCGTACCGGGCGCGCGGTTGCACCCGTCCGCCAACGCGTGAAACGGAAAACATTTAGCACATAAAATGACGCGTCATAGACCTAAAACCATTTTTCCCTCCATTTATTGAGCGAAGGAAAGTGTCGCCCCAGTTCAAATCCGGTCAGTTTCCAGCGGATTCGGCGGGGCACCGCAGGAACGGGTGGGATTCCCGGATGGCTTCCGCGCGCATATGGCATGTGATAGGTGGTGCGTAGGAGGTATCCTACCGCTGCGCGGAGGTCCCGCGCGATACCGAAATGCGCACCATGTAGCCGCTTCACAAAAAAAGCCCTTCCGGCACCCCGAAAATGGAAAAACCGTCGCCCGTGGTTCGGATTGGAAATCCGCGACCGGGGCCTTGCTTCCCATCCTAGGGCCCACGCACGTGCCAAATATGGCCTCGTTCCGACAAACTATGTGGTGAAACGGGCCGTTTCCTACTCATTTCCCCTAAAAGCCATAGAACTCCGGACGAGATAGCCCTCGTTCGTGAAGGGTTCTCCAAGATAATTGCCGTATCCCGGTTCCGTCTTTTGCGGTGGTTGCTAGGACACATAAAATGACGCCACGCGGCTCCGCTCGATTTTTTGGCTCCGTTTGCTTCGCCAACCGCGCAAAACGGGCCGCCGGGACATGCGGTATGGCCGTACGGGCGCGCGGTTGCACCCGTCCGCCAACGCGCGAAACGGAAAACATTTAGCACATAAAATGACGCGTCATAGACCTAAAACCATTTTTCCCTCCATTTATTGAGCGAAGGAAAGTGTCGCCCCAGCTCAAATCCGGCCGGCTCCGGCGGATTCGGCGGGGCACCGCAGAAGCGGGTGGGATTCCCGGATGGCTTCCGCGCGCATATGGCATGTGATAGGTGGTGCGTAGGAGGTATCCTACCGCTGCGCGGAGGTCCCGCGCGATACCGAAATGCGCACCATGTAGCCGCTTCACAAAAAAAGCCCTTCCGGCACCCCGAAAATGGAAAAACCGTCGCCCGTGGTTCGGATTGGAAATCCGCGACCGGGGCCTTGCTTCCCATCCTAGGGCCCACGCACGTGCCAAATATGGCCTCGTTCCGACAAACTATGTGGTGAAACGGGCCGTTTCCTACTCATTTCCCCTAAAAGCCATAGAACTCCGGACGAGATAGCCCTGTTCGTGAAGGGTTCTCCAAGATAATTGCCGTATCCCAGTTCCGTCTTTTGCAGTGGTTGCTAGGACACATAAAATGACGCCACGCGGCTCCGCTCGATTTTTTGGCTCCGTTTGCTTCGCCAACTGCGCAAAACGGGGCCGCCGGGACATGCGGTATGGCCGTACGGGCGCGCGGTTGCACCCGTCCGCCAACGCGTGAAACGGAAAACATTTAGCACATAAAATGACGCGTCATAGACCTAAAACCATTTTTCCCTCCATTTATTGAGCGAAGGAAAGTGTCGCCCGAGTTCAAATCCGGTCGGTTTCCGGCGGATTCGGCGGGGCACCGCAGAAGCGGGTGGGATTCCCGGATGGCTTCCGCGCGCATATGGCATGTGATAGGTGGTGCGTAGGAGGTATCCTACCGCTGCGCGGAGGTCCCGCGCGATACCGAAATGCGCACCATGTAGCCGCTTCACAAAAAAGCCCTTCCGGCACCCCGAAAATGGAAAAACCGTCGCCCGTGGTTCGGATTGGAAATCCGCGACCGGGGCCTTGCTTCCCATCCTAG
Organism: Lolium rigidum; assembly: GCF_022539505.1. Taxonomy (NCBI): domain Eukaryota; kingdom Viridiplantae; phylum Streptophyta; class Magnoliopsida; order Poales; family Poaceae; genus Lolium; species Lolium rigidum. The sequence continues at coordinate 95,604,178 of NC_061513.1, forward strand.
GGCCCACGCACGTGCCAAATATGGCCTCGTTCCGACAAACTATGTGGTGAAACGGGCCGTTTCCTACTCATTTCCCCTAAAAGCCATAGAACTCCGCACGAGATAGCCCCGTTCGTGAAGGGTTCTCCAAGATAATTGCCGTATCCCGGTTCCGTCTTTTGCAGTGGTTGCTAGGACACATAAAATGACGCCACGCGGCTCCGCTCGATTTTTTGGCTCCGTTTGCTTCGCCAACCGCGCAAAACGGGGCCGCCGGACATGCGGTATGGCCGTACCGGCGCGCGGTTGCACCCGTCCGCCAACGCGCGAAACGGAAAACATTTAGCACATAAAATGACGCGTCATAGACCTAAAACCATTTTTCCCTCCATTTATTGAGCGAAGGAAAGTGTCGCCCCGGCTCAAATCCGGTCGGTTCCAGCGGATTCGGCGGGCACCGCAGAAGCGGGTGGGATTCCCGGATGGCTTCCGCGCGCATATGGCATGTGATAGGTGGTGCGTAGGAGGTATCCTACCGCTGCGCGGAGGTCCCGCGCGATACTGAAATGCGCACCATGTAGCCGCTTCACAAAAAAAGCCCTTCCGGCACCCCGAAAATGGAAAAACCGTCGCCCGTGGTTCGGATTGGAAATCCGCGACCGGGGCCTTGCTTCCCATCCTAGGGCCCACGCACGTGCCAAATATGGCCCCGTTCCGACAAACTATGTGGTGAAACGGGCCGTTTCCTACTCATTTCCCCTAAAAGCCATAGAACTCCGGACGAGATAGCCCCGTTCGTGAAGGGTTCTCCAAGATAATTGCCGTATCCCAGTCCCGTCTTTTGCAGTGGTTGCTAGGACACATAAAATGACGCCACGCGGCTCCGCTCGATTTTTGGCTCCGTTTGCTTCGCCAACTGCGCAAAACGGGGCCGCCGGGACATGCGGTATGGCCGTACCGGGCGCGCGGTTGCACCCGTCCGCCAACGCGCGAAACGGATTTTTTTATTTTCTTTGGTTTGTTTAGGACATATGTACATGGGAAACCATAGGTTGGGCTTACTTTACCATAAAATAGGCTCCATTTTAGCCGTACCAGGAGTTTGCACATACGGATCCCGGATTTTCACCAAGTGCTGGCCCATGTCCGCGAAAATCGTCAACGCCGGGTACATGCAAGGTTAGCCAAACCCTACATCACACTTGTGCACATATGCTAGGGACATATGCAAGTTTTTAAGCGGTTCCGACGCTCCGTCGATCCGTATCTTCGGAAACCCTAGGGCGGGGACCCCGCAGATCTACCCCTATAGCTTTCTCCGTGTGACGGTGTAACAATGGATTTTTTTATTTGCTTTGGTTTGTTTAGGACATATGTACATGGGAAACCATAGGTTGGGCTTACTTTACCATAAAATAGGCTCCATTTTAGCCGTACCAGGAGTTTGCACATACGGATCCCGGATTTTCACCAAGTGCTCGGCCCATGTCCGCGAAAATCGTCAACGCCGGTACATGCAAGGTTAGCCAAACCCTACATCACACTTGTGCACATATGCTAGGGACATATGCAAGTTTTTAAGCGGTTCCGACGCTCCGCTGATCTGTATCTTCGGAAACCCTAGGGCGGGGACCCCGCAGATCTACCCCTATAGCTTTCTCCGTGTGACGGTGTAACAATGGATTTTTTTATTTGCTTTGGTTTGTTTAGGACATATGTACATGGGAAACCATAGGTTGGGCTTACTTTACCATAAAATAGGCTCCATTTTAGCCGTACCGGGAGTTTGCACATACGGATCCCGGATTTTCACCAAGTGCTTGGCCCATGTCCGCGAAAATCGTCAACGCCGGGTACATGCAAGGTTAGCCAAACCCTACATCACACTTGTGCACATATGCTAGGGACATATGCAAGTTTTTAAGCGGTTCCGACGCTCCGCTGATCCGTATCTTCGGAAACCCTAGGGCGGGGACCCCGCAGATCTACCCCTATAGCTTTCTCCGTGTGACGGTGTAACAATGGATTTTTTTATTTGCTTTGGTTTGTTTAGGACATATGTACATGGGAAACCATAGGTTGGGCTTACTTTACCATAAAATAGGCTCCATTTTAGCCGTACCGGGAGTTTGCACATACGGATCCTGGATTTTCACCAAGTGCTGGCCCATGTCTGCGAAAATCGTCAACGCCGGGTACATGCAAGGTTAGCCAAACCCTACATCACACTTGTGCACATATGCTAGGGACATATGCAAGTTTTTAAGCGGTTCCGACGCTCCGCTGATCCGTATCTTCGGAAACCCTAGGGCGGGGACCCCGCAGATCTACCCCTATAGCTTTCTCCGTGTGACGGTGTAACAATGGATTTTTTTATTTGCTTTGGTTTGTTTAGGACATATGTACATGGGAAACCATAGGTTGGGCTTACTTTACCATAAAATAGGCTCCATTTTAGCCGTACCGGAGTTTGCACATACGGATCCCGGATTTTCACCAAGTGCTGGCCCATGTCCGCGAAAATCGTCAACGCCGGGTACATGCAAGGTTAGCCAAACCCTACATCACACTTGTGCACATATGCTAGGGACATATGCAAGTTTTTAAGCGGTTCCGACGCTCCGCTGATCCGTATCTTCGGAAACCCTAGGGCGGGGACCCCGCAGATCTACCCCTATAGCTTTCTCCGTGTGACGGTGTAACAATGGATTTTTTTATTTGCTTTGGTTTGTTTAGGACATATGTACATGGGAAACCATAGGTTGGGCTTACTTTACCATAAAATAGGCTCCATTTTAGCCGTACCGGGAGTTTGCACATACGGATCCTGGATTTTCACCAAGTGCTGGCCCATGTCTGCGAAAATCGTCAACGCCGGGTACATGCAAGGTTAGCCAAACCCTACATCACACTTGTGCACATATGCTAGGGACATATGCAAGTTTTTAAGCGGTTCCGACGCTCCGCTGATCCGTATCTTCGGAAACCCTAGGGCGGGGACCCCGCAGATCTACCCCTATAGCTTTCTCCGTGTGACGGTGTAACAATGGATTTTTTTATTTGCTTTGGTTTGTTTAGGACATATGTACATGGGAAACCATAGGTTGGGCTTACCAGGAGTTTCCACATACGGATCCCGGATTTTACCCCTATAGTCTATAATCTGCCCGAGTTTTGGGACCATTCCCACCCTTCGATGCTCGATTTCTGACGACACATAATAATGATACACTTAAGAACTTGAGACCCACACACGTAACTAGACCCACACACAAACCAAAACACTTAAAGAACTAGACCACACACAAACCAAAGCACTTAAAGAACTACACCCACACACGAAGCAAAGCACTTAAAAACTACACTACTAACACACAAACCAAAACACTTAAAAAACTAAACCCACACACGAACAAAGCACTTAACACTGGGTCGACACATGACCCGTTAGACACATGGAATCGACACACACACATACTAATCAGTTCTCGAAATCTTCGTCCTCGCTAGGGGTGTCCTCTGAAGCGGTACTTGAGAGGTACGAAAACCACCGTTCATCATTTTCCCCCCATGTCGACGCCTCTCCTTTGGCGTACTCCGCGTCATATTCGGCCCTCCTCTCGCCGCATTCCCGCCCTCCTCTCTCTCCCGTACGCCCGCTTCTCCTTCCGGAATGCGCGCGTGGCCGCGACGTCTCCGGGATGGTCTCTCGCGCCACCGTGCCATGAACTGCTCGTCCGCCTCGGTGGTATCAATCCGCCGCTGGCCATCTCCGAACCGCTGCGCTTCACCCTCCGAGCGAAGTAGCGGCTCGTAGAGAGACTCTCGGCTTCCGCCGGAGACCCGACCTCCGGGAAGTTCAATTCGTGGCGCGACCGGCCAAACCTCCAAGCCGCAACGTCGTATGCGCGGGCAGCAGCCTCCTTCGTGTAGAAGGTGCCGAGCCACACACGCACACCACCGGCGGAGATTTCAGACGCGAAATGGCCCGCAGCCCGCTGGCGAACGCCGATGAAGCCCGTGTTGCTACGGCGACGAGGAGCCATCTCGACGGCAGCTGAGCTCAGAGGATTCTGTGGTGTTTTTGGATGAGAGAGTTGATGAGGAGAGAAATGTTGTTGCTGATGTTAGTGTTGAGAAGACATGGCTATATATAGGACGACGAGGGCTGAAACGGCGGGAATAATTGGCGGGAGAGAATGGGCGCGAGAAGAATGGCGGGAGGGAAGGAGGGGAAAAATGGCGGGAACCTGTGCCGACGGCCCGGCCGTCGGCCTACATAGGAAGTGGCGCGAAAAAATGGCGCGAATAAGGGCGGGAAGAAGGAAAATTTGGCGGGGAAGGCTGTGCCGACGGCCTGGCCGTCGGCCCACTTCACGCCGTTTGCCACCTCGCCGACGCCGTTGTCGGTGGCTGTCCGTGGCCCCACCATATGACCATGTGCCGACGGCTAGGCTACGTGCCGTCGGCACGGATAGTGTTTGTGCCGACGGCCAAAGTGTGCCGACGGCGGCCGTCGGTCCTGGTGGTTCCGTGCCGACGGCCAGGCTGTGCCGACGGCTACTTTGCTGGGCTGACGGCGAGCGAGGCTGTGCCGACGGCGGCCGTCGGCACAGATTCTGGCCGTCGGCACGTCGGCGGGTTCCCGTAGTGCTGGTGATATTTATCAAGATTTCTGACGGGAACATACTGTCCATTGATTATTATACCAACAAGATCATATAAATCATTGAATAAGACTTCACAATTTTCCTCTGTAACTCTATAAGAAAAGATCTCATCACCAGGAGCACACGTGCTGGCATGTTCAATCATTGTACTCCAACTCTTTTCTTTCATGCCAGTAAGCTGATTACCAGAAATTAAGAGTTTTATTAGAAATTCATGAAATTCTAGCAGATATTATATTGTAATTGAACATTTAGCATTACATGCAGTTAAAATAATTCCTAGCAGATGATGGATATTTTACTTCAATCCAGCACAATGATCAACTAATATCTAGTGCAGAAAATTCCAAACACCTAAGATTGCAGAAGTATCATCACAACAGAATATTTACCTCTTGGAGACTAGATTTATCTTTGTGATAGTGACGCATCAAGTGCTTCACTGTAGTAATGTTTTTCCCCTCAAGGGCAGCGAAATGTTTTCCATTTTTGGAAATTCCCTTCAATGTATGTACTGCATCTCCCTTCGATGGAAGATTACTCTTTGCATTTGCTGAAATAGACAAAAAAGTTTGGTGCGTTAAGACAAGATTGCTAATATGAAATTGATTCATTCTAACTATCTTTGTATCTGATGGTAATGGTATTTACCATAAATGTACACTGTAATCAATGTAGCATACTATTCAACTATCACATAATATTAGAAAATTACAACATTGCCCACCCTCTACATTACTGAGTAAATGAATGAACATGTCAACCTAATTTTCGTACAGAGGAAAGAAAAGTGTGGTGCGCAATCCCAACTCTGCATACTGTTTTATGACAGAGCTTGCACTTCCCTTCTAAAAACAGAACATTTACTTCTAAGACTTCATAGTTTTAGAGAAAATAATGCCATTGCATGCATCTTCCATGGATACCAATTTTACATTAGCAATCTTTGACATAAGAGTTCATGAAATATATAATATGTGCTGTAACATCTTTTTTTCTGAAATCAGCTTGGCAGCCACTTAAAAAGAGGTGCCTGTTCTACAGCTGACTATCGCAATAATATTGTCTTGAGTAAACTACAGTGCATGAAAATCCAATTTAGTAACTTTAATGTTTTTTGATGTTCAGAATGGATAAATAAATACTCACATCGACTTCGGATGTCTTTGACAACAAAAGGATCAGTGATTGCTTCTTGAACTCTGACTGTAAGATCCTGCCTTTTGACTCTTGCTGTCAAACGCAACTTTTTCAGGTGGGATGTCTCTGTAAAGATGATGGAACCAAGATCGGCCTCACCATTTCTTAGAGTAATAGTTGCCAAGACTGTCTCTTTCCCACTACACATATGTATATGTTTGTTGAATTCCTCTTTGGTGAAATCATCTTGGCCTCTCTCAGTAAAGAATTCGGCATTGACTGGCAAAATCTCAATCTGCACCTTAGAAAGATCACCACCTGTGATCTGCTTCTCATTTCGAAATATTGCTACCCTAGGGTTTTCTCCATTCTGCCACTCTACTGGACAACGAGTGAAAAGTGGATCTTCTGGTCTGTCAGCACCAACAAACCGTAGCCTGACTACCCCGGAGCTGCCTCCAGCTTCAGGAAGACCTTGTGGTACCACCCTAAAATTTAAAGTAGGATGGGAGTGAGAAAGTAACAACAAGATAATCCCTAGGCTATATATAAAGCAAATACTTGGTTTGAATTTCCTTTTGCGGTTTAAATACTTGGTTTGATAGGTTTTAGTATGATAACAAAAAAATACTTGTAAAGAGTAATTTCCAGAGGAATTACGCATATGCTTGTTCCATGCTCAACTTTTAATGGAGGCCTACTTGTAATTTTTATTACTTTTGGATTTATTTGTACTACTATTGATGATTATTAATAGTTTGGCTGATTTTTCGCAAAAAAAATAGAAGGGGGACATATAAGAAAAATAAAACGGCATGTACCTTGAAGTTGAAGGCTCATTAACACCATTAGGAAGCGAAGCTGCTTGTGGTTCCTGCATTGCGTGAAAGAGAGGAAAGGGTTAAGATGTATAGGGTGAGGTTACCGATCGAAAGACAAAAAAAGTTACATGGATAAAGATCCAAAACACTAACCTCTTTCTGGCGAACTGACTGGATCATATCTTGCATGGATACCGTAAGAGATCTTTGGGGATGATACAACAAAAAAAAGATTAATTAATTAATTAATTAAACAAAGGGACAAATTATCCAACACATCCATAGCATGCAAACATGAATACTCAATACATAGACTCTCTAAGATACCATCTCCAAATAGTTAACGCAGTTATGGTTACTGACAGTTTCAACAATCCATGGTTTATTCACTCAACAAATAGAGGAAACTACTATAGCTGTAAAGTTTCCTTTCCAAATATGAGTCTGTATGTTGCTGATACGGAGTAGTATATTCTTGTCATAGAAGGCTATGTACTTTCCATAGGAGAATAACTGTCGGTTCCCACAACAAGCAAGTCAACACTTCACTCGTTACTTTCATCAAATATGTGCATTTCTATTTCCCTCATAATGAATGATACCCTAAGAGAGGAAACTTGTACACGTCATATGACAAGTGTACCTGTGAAAATCCGCCAACTCCTCCGCCACCAATCCCCGTACCATGTTAGGGAGCTGGAGGAGCATGCTCTCCATGGACCCAATCCGCAAGACGAGCACCATCAGAAGTACAAACAGTTTGGCCATATCGAGCTGCACCTGTCGCACGAGTACACGACAAACCTATCACTTGCCGCAGCACAACCGGGAGAGTAGAAGACTATTCAAAATCGAAATGCGGAGAGGGGGACGGGAAGGAGCGGAGCCCCGCTTACCAGTCGAACCATCTGCGCCATCTGCTCGGCCGTGACCGCCCTCGCCCTCCTCTCCCTGCGGCGGCGACCGGGGGGCGAAGCAAACGGCGACAGACAGGTGAGTTGAAGCAAGCACAGGAAGCGAGAGAAGGACCGAGGATTCGAGAAAATGGCAAAGGATTAAGCAACGGATAGGTAGCTAGGGAGGGGAGGCGCTCACATCCGCATCACGAGGAACACCGCCTGCCGCAGCCGCTTCCTTGGGGACGGCGCCGCCTCCTGCTCCGGCGCGAGCCGTCTCTTGTGCGTCATCACGCGGTTTTAGGCCGGGAAGGGCGATGTGAGTTGGGGAAGGGCGATGTGCGGGTGCCACTGCCAGTGGTCGTCTGGTCTGGGACTTCGAGGCGCGAGTATATTATATATATAGTGGGGCAACGGCGAGGCTAGGGCTTGGCTGCTTGTGTGCAGAGAAATTGGAGCGAAGATGGAGCGAGGTGGATGGGCGTTGCTCGATCGGGCGGCCACGCGCGCGCTGCTCGGACCGGGCACCGTAACGCGTGTGCCGTGTGAGGTTGCGAGGTGGTGCGATGTGCGGTGACACGACCGGCTGCCATCCCCGCCATGGCACCGGAGAATTGCAGATCATCACCGCAAGTTCGACGAAAGTGTTCGCACGTACGGAAGGCCCCGGCCGCGCGCGACGTCCAAGGCCAAAACCTGTGGTGGCCCCGGAAATTTTGTTCTTTTTTTCTTTCCTGGAAAGCCAGAAGTTGCCATCCAAACCGTCCGTCCAAGATCGTGCGGCCCAGATTGTGTCGCGCCGTGGAACCAAAAATCTCACTTGCACGCGATAAAATTCTCATTTTCCTTTTCATTGCTTATTCGCCTTTTTATTATTTAATAACTGTTAACTGACAATAAAATTCATCCTTTCGCTGCCCGTCATTTGACCTTTGTCAAGAGAAATTCAAAATGGTTGGCATGATATTTCGAGTTGCACAAGGCATGAGCAATGGTACTAGCATATACTTGCCACTTCCTCACACATGTCACATAGGTTTGGATAGCTAAAGGTAATTTCTTATACCGTCAATCTCCAACCCACATGATGCCCACAATCTGCAAGCTACAACGGTGGTTTTGAGGCTACTACTTTTCTAACTTGGGAACATTCAAACCTGATGGACCTGTACGTGGGGCGGTATGTCGAGCCAACCATTAGCCATTTCCTAAGCCACCTGCGGATCAAAGATTACCTCTCATTCCTAGGACCTAGATGTTATGTTTGAAGTAACCAGAATGCGAGCGTGGCATACCTCAGGGTCTTGCAACCTGTTGTGCATTGTAAACATCCAAAACAAGGGCCATTGTTGCACTTCAAATCTTGTCGAGAACTACATCCACATGAAAATACGCCATTACGTACAAATGCATCTAGAACCATTAAAAATGTTTGATATAAGTGCAAATTTAATCATCAAGCTTGCTAAAGTGATGCACATATGACCCTTTACACGTACTCATGTAGATCTATGAAGTGGCTTGTGATTTGCTAACACAACCATCGGAGGGTGGTCTATCATATCAGCGGACACAAATGTATTCAGGGGTATTCAGCTGAATACCCATTAATTTTCGTAAACAAAACTTAACATTCATCCCACCTAGCCTATTATTTCCAGGCCCAAGAGAAACAATAGATTCTCTCCCTACGTCTCGTGAGGCCTCGAGCAATCCGGCAATACATGCTTGCTCCAGCGACACAACTAGGCCAAGGCGGCGACCGATTTCGGTGCTGATCGAGGTGCCTGCTGCCGCGACACCATCGATGTGGGAAAGCGAGAGGAGGAAACATCGGAGGCCAGGCTGCAAAGTGCATACACTAGCCGCACCAAGTTGTAGAATCCAGTGAAGCACCAAATATCTCGCCTTAGGGTTCTACATTTTAATCCTTACTGAAATCGTTTTCAAGTTCGAAACTAGAAAATCGGAAATTCCTCCACCAGTTAAATAGTTTTTCTCCATATTTATGTGTAGAATGTGACTAATAAGTTGAGAAACGAGATGGTGGCAAATACTAGAAACATTGCTTGGCCTAGGACTGTGGAACGCCATTATATATACTAGGGGAACGACGAGGGTGGGGCTTATCTGCTTGTGTATAGAAATTGGAGCGAAGATGAGAAGGTGTAGCGAGACGGAGAGGCCTCTCGGATGGCCACGTGGTGCTCAGTCCGGCCACCGTAAAGCATGTCGTGCGAGGTTGGGACTCTGCTCGGGCTGGGTTACGCAGTGACACGGCCGGGTTCAATCTCCTCCGCCATGGTACCGGAGAATTGGAGATCACCACCGCTAGTTCGACAAATGCACCTTCTCATCTTAAGACAAGTTGATCTAATCACAAATGCATCTACAACCATCGAGCTTGCTAAAGGGATCCACATATATGACCCTTCTTTCTGTAATTTCTCGTGTGTGTATCAATGAGGTGGCATGCAATCCGCTAACTCGTTTATCAGTTAAATTAGTCCCCCCCCCCCCCCCCAATCCATTAAACGATGTCGCAAGTTAATTTAGATGTATGGACACACGTAGTAAATTATTTCCCACTTTGCCTCACCGCGCCACGGTCGCTTGGGTAGCATGCTCAATGTTCTCCCCTTCCCTTCCCGTTTTCAGTTGCTTCACCATGCTCCCTTTGACAACAAAGACCCTATGACTTGCAACGACACAGGCTCGTTATAAGTCAAGTTGTGAGGCCCACTCGCGTAGGTCTTGGGTCGGAACTGCAAGTTCATGAGGGTGATGTCAACGAGGCTATCGACGGCATGGATTGAGTAATGAGCTTCATGATTACTCGCTGATCACTACGCTCGTAATGAAGTAGCCTCTTAGGCCGCAATATATTCGTCTATACTTTGCTTGCTCTTTCTCTAATGAACCGTAGGGAGTGGCATGCGATCGTATTGATTGGATAACAAAATCGCAGGAAGACACATTGAAATGTGGACACCTCCATGACCATATGCCACGTCATTGCTCCACCAGCATCGTACAAATTAGAAAAGTAGAAAAGATTGTATACGGCCACTTTGGCAAGTTTATGATCCCAATTGGATCAGTTATGAGCTGAAGGACTGTAGTATTGCTTCCACTCAATAAGCCCAGTGGTTTGTATATGTATTCTCATTTCGTATACAAGGCTAGTTATAATGTCAACTTGACCAAGTTTTTGCAGAAATATTCCGACATAGAGAACATTAAATTAGTATCACTAAATCTACCATGGGATGTTTTTTTCATAATATATTATTTGGATATTTTCGATGTTATCATTTTTTGGTTAAATTTAATGAGTGTTGACTTATGACAAGACTAGATGACCTTTATACATACACTAGCACAATACTCGTGCGTTGCAACAGATCGATAAATGATAGATGGCTTTCCTGAAAAATAGATTAAATACTAGTACATCTGATCCAAATTAGTTGTTCAGGTTCAATGAATCAAGACAGATTTAGAGAACATTTTTTCTTAAATTTGCATTAATTAATTTGAAACAGAGGTGGTAGAAGGTTGGGTCTTCTGTTTCCAAATTAGTAGAACTCCGCAGCCTCGCATGATGACACTATTTTATCCTGCCCTCTTACTCAGCTCCAATGGCCGATCGATCGATCCCAGTCGACCTTTGATCAAATGACTGCTCTAATTCACACTTGTTTTGTTACCCCCACCGCGACGTAGTATGGAGTTGGACATCGATCGATCTAATTCACACATTGAACAACCGATCCAAATAGCACATGACATATGGATGGCCACATTTCATTCTCTATTGGATGGTAAATCATGGACGTACCAAAATTACGAAAGGAATGATGCACGCACGTGCATATACGTTTCTAATTAAGTAGCCCGCCCCATGGATCGATCTATGTCCGGGTGCATTTATTTTCTTTGCAAGGATCGCGTGCTCTTGCCGATAGAGTATCAAGTGCAATCCCATCTAAATCCTAGTACTAGTCTAGTGTGTTTTATTTTTTAGTGTAAATTTTAAAATTAAAATTCAAACTAAAACAGGTAAAATACACTAGTGAAATCCTAGTGGAATCTCATCTTGATACCTTACTTGCCCAGCGTGCTGATCCAATCAGGCGAGATTCAATCTAAATTCTGTCTATATATTTGGCCACGAAGGTATGAAGCCGGCTTCCATCGAACAACTTCATTGACGTAAGAATTATCGTTTTTTTACGTACCATCATCACCTCTAGCAATTTAATAGTAAACATGGATACTGCCGGGTAAGAAAAAAGAGCCGGATAGCCACAATCATCGGTTCGTCGTCGAGCCTTCTCTTTTTTTTTCATGATATTTTGGTCAACTCGGCATTTCGCCCTGTGCGATAACCATTCTCTTGCTATGTGATCTTGCTCATCACAGAGCATATGTACTAGCAGTCTAACACAGAATCCTTTTTAGCTTCGACAGAATTAAGCATTCAACTTGTTCAGAACTTCAGATCAATGCTATACAATCTTTCCGATAACATTGACGGCCCATTGAGGAGAAATGGATACACTACCATATATGACTGGTCGTCTTCGTGGTAATTAACCACTGCTCCTGCATTGAAAAAATGCAGAGATGATTAACTAACAAGGAATACGGGTATGCATAATTCGCAAATGGTACTGCCTACCAAAGAAGATGATCGAGACTGATCCCAGCTAGCTTTGATGCATCGCCCCTCCCTGAACAACAATGGTGGCAGAAGCGAGCGAGAGCCTTTACAGTGTGTTAGCAGCGCACGCGAGCATGAAGAACACAGGCATTGTGACATCTTATATAAGTTATACCGCAAGCCGCCGCCGGAAGGTGAACAAGTCTTTCATCAATGGAGACGCTGCGCCGCCCAGCGCGCGTGCGAGGATCGGTCGAGGAAGTTCCTGCGACGCTTTTGTCTGATATAAATCAAAGAAAATGAAAGGGACTTCTGGGCGATTGAAGTGAACCGCGTAGCGACGGGGAGGGGACGACTAGACTGCGCTGTGTAGGACGGGTAATTTCTGTTCCTTTTCCATCCATTTTCCTTAGTTGTTCCGGTGAGTTTCTGTGCATACAGCATCTCGTCGGCATTGCGTAGCTAGAGTCCCAAATTTCTCGAACAGATGGGCTATGGCCTTTCTCGGGTACGCGTTCTTCCTAGAAAGTTTTTTTTTTTTCTTAACTGGGTTCTTCGTAGAAAGTTGAGCGCGGTTTCGAGCGTTTTACACTAGCGACTTTTCTGTATTAGCCTGCTAGCTGGGAGATTGTAAATCCATGAGTTTCCTTCACCATCAATTTTTAAGAAGATGCTGGAGTAGTTACCCCTTCTCTCAAAGCCAGATCCATGTTGAAATGAGAGTGTTCAAGGGAGGCGACACTTGCCATCATCCGCCAGTGGGGCGAGTTCATCACCCCAGGCGTCCTCTTCCTCTACATCGGCAGCTGGATCGGGTGGGTCTGTAGGAGCTACTTCATCCATGTCGACCTCACCACGGTGGCCGGGGTAGAAAAGGGTTCTGCTCCACCGCCGGTGACTCTCGGTAGGTTTCTACAGAAGTCCATGGCGGTCGAAGCTCGAGGCGTGGGGTGCGTCTCGGTTCTGGAGGTTTCCCGGCAGGAGCCCTCGATGGCGGTACGGTGGCCGCCGCTGTTGGATTCAACGGACGCGTTCCCTCCTCTTCGGACGGGCTCGCGAGGGACGCAGATCTGCCACGTTCTGGTGGGCGAGCTGGAAGTTGCGCTGCCGGCGACGCGGGCGGCGGCGCCGGAGGCGGGGAAGGAAGTCCAGGAGCTAGGGTTTGTCTCCTCGCCTGTTTCCCCGGCGGGCTAGGGTGGGCCAGCCTTTGTGCCAGTTGAGCAGGTTGGGCCGGCCCAGGAAGTTGGAGCTCTTGTCACTCAGAAGCCCAGTGGGGGCGGGGGTCGTTGGATGGGTGCCACGTGCCCCTGGGGCAAAATATTGCGGTTGGAATGGACTCTCCGTGCGTGCAGGTCTGTGTGGACAAGTTTGCCCCTGACCGATCAGTACTTAAATGGTTCTGGAGACCGGTTGGAACCCTAGATCATTCGTTTGGGTTTCCAGCCGCCTCTCGCGACTTAAACAGGTTGCGCCGCCGAGCAACCAGATCCCCTCCCTCTCATCCCCGCTCTTCCGCTCCGATGGATCGGGATCACCGCGCAAAGAGGCCCTTCGCCTGAGGTGGGAGGAGGCAGTGGTGACTGGCGCAGGGAGCAAGATCTGCGGCAGCTGTTGGACAGGGAGCAAGACGAGCAGCATCGCCAACAGAGAGAGCGCGAACAGCATCAGCGGCGCGAGGAAGAAGCCCAGGCCAGGGACCGACATGGCAGAGAATATCGGCGCCCACCTCGTCTGAACCCGCGAGGGCGCAAGTCAGGGCGAGGCAGGGACCAAGAGAGGCCGGCCACGCTCGTGAGGGGCGGGGGTTGGGCGCGAGCTCTGAGGTCGGGGGATCACAAGGCAGTGAAGTTACCGACATCATTTGCTACAACTGTGGCAAGCCCGGCCATATTCAAGCTGACTGCAAAGACGAGCCCTTTTGCATCAAGTGCAGTAAGGTCGGACATGTTTTAGGGATGTGTGCTGCACTGTCTAGAGCGGCGGAGCCCTTTCGGATGGGGTTCGGTTCTTATGGTCGTGGTTTCATGTGCCTGAAGAGGAGCTGTTACCCCCGGTGCCCAACGCGGCACTTGTGTCGATCAGCAAAGGCGAACTGACAGAGGGTGTGTTGGAGGAACAGCTGAAAGACCTGGTGGAGGAAGATTGGGACTGGAAGGTCCAGAGACTTAGCACGGGGGAATTCGCTGTGGTCTTTCCTTCTAAGGAGAGCTTGAGGCTGGGCATAAGGGGTGGTGGCCTAAACCTTCCTTCCAACAAGCTTCACGCAACGGTCACGGTCTCGAGCGGGGACCCTGCGGCTATCGAGCATCTAACGGAGCTTTGGGTGAAACTCCTGGACGTCCCCCAACCTTACAGGAATGCGGTGCGGATTCTTCTGGCTACTAGGGACTTGGGCAGGCTGATTGTGGTGGAGGAAGCAGGTTTTGAGTCCCCAACTGCGCCGATCCGGCTGTTGGTGGGTTGCAGGGACCCGGCAAACCTCCCTCCCTTCATTATGCTGTTTGTGAACTCACAAGGTTTCAAAGTCAGGTGATTCCAGAAAGGGGGATCGGAGACAACCTGCCGTATCTGCCTCCGCCTCCCAAGTATCCGAGGGAGGACAAAGATGACGAGGAAGAAGACAAAGAGAGTGATGGCTGGGACGGAAGAAGGGGAAGGCATGCCCGGAAGGACAAGGAGAAAGAGGCCACTGTGGTGAAGTCTAGCTTGCCGCTGCAAGGAAAGCACAAATCCGTCTCGGTGTCCACGGTGGAAGGGTCCACCTTAGGCACGCGCGAAGATTCCGGCGCATATGGCTCCAAGTTCCCACAATCTGCTCTGAATCAGTATGGGTCCAACCTGATGGGAGACGCCGACATCTTTCCGCTCCTTGCTAAACTAGCGACACCTCCGGTGCCTTCACCGGTGATTTCTGGGATCCTTGAAGACTCGGACGGGGAGCATCCGCCGTTTTCATCCTCCCTGCTCTCTGATACTGCTTCCCCGGATGCGGCTGCATCTGTCAAATGGCAATCGCCTGGGAAGGCTATACAGCTCTCGGCGGAAGATCGCGCGGATGCTGGACTCAGTCCCACCTAGGAGTCAGACCCGGACATGATGCGGGAGAGAGAGAGAGAGACGCAGCAAATCCAACTTGCATAGGCCTTCCAAGGTGCGTGCTCAAGCGGGGGCAGGTGTGGCAACACAACTGCTTTTTGAAGATGAAATCTACAAGTCTTGCGGGGAGGTGGAGGGTGATGCGTTGCTGAAAGGTGATGCGGTGGACTTCTTGGCGGCTCCAGTCGCGCGGGCACCAAGGAGCAGGCCAGCAATCAAAACGATGGTGCGGAGGAGCCAACAGACAGGCAGCGCGTCGGCCGAACCGGTGCTACAGAGGGCAATCACGCGGGCTGAAGAGAAGGACCCAAGTAATCAACAAAAAACAGTGCATAATTTCGCTATCTTATAGAATGATTGCACTTGCTCGCTGTAGCCCAGGACAGTTGTATTACCTTCCCTTCCGCGGTGGGCAATTCTGCCCCTTTTCTTTCTCTCTTAAGTGCGAAGGAGGTGGCCCAAGCCGAGTTGGCCCTGGCTCGTGACAAACTCGCAGCGGAGCAAGCACAAGCAAAAGCTCAAACGCATGCTTGTTGTGGATATACTTCATAGGTATACCATCGACATGGTCCGATTCCGGCAAGCCCGGGTGGCCCACAGATGGTGGTGATAGCATATGGCCCACCGGGCAGCCCAGTTGTTGTTGATCAAGATGGAAGATGTCCAACCCAGGAACAAGGAGCCGGATCCGAACCGCCCTACGAAGGTAGCCGGATCCGAACCGCCCTACGAAGGTAGCCGGATCCGAACCGCCCTATGAAGGTAGCCGGATCCGAACCGCCCTACAGAGGTACCCGGATCCGAACCGGCCTACAGAGGTACCCGGATCCAAAGAGGTCTATGCCAGGAGACAGATCCGTGAAGGCCCATGAAGGAAGCCGGATCCATGACGACAAGTTAGGAATAGGTGGATCCTTGACGTACACGGCAATGTAATATTCCGTAGTTAGGCAACTTGTATTCCGGGTAGGACTCTCCGTAGAAACCCTAGATCCGGGCGCCTATATAAGCCGGATCCCGGGAGCCCTGAGGGGCAGATCTCGAGCTAGAAGCGAGACAACCACAACTCATTGTAACAACGCGAAAGCGCCCGGATAATTCCGGACAAGCAGCAGTAGGCCCCGTCCTCGTGCGAGGTGTTCCGAAGCTGGGTAAATCGCGTACCACCGTCCTGTGTGCACTCCGCCCTATGGCCCCTACTTCTTCTCCCCTCGTGAGGATCCCTCCTCCGAGGTACCGTCGATTAGGCAACGACAGTTGGCGCCCACCGTGGGGCCTGCGGCGTCTGGAGGCCGGAACCGGGCAGGTTCCTCATCTTCATCTGCGAGACCGTTGATTTCGACGGAAACGCACTGGTAAGTAATGTAGCTACGACCGCCGCCGAGCAGGACGGAGCTGCAAAGATCCGATCCGAGTCGCTGGAGCTTTCCACGGAAGAATCCGCCTTAGACCTGGAAATTTCAAATTCTGGTTTTGGTAGTCGGATCCGCACCTATTTTTTGGTAGCCGGATCCATACCTATTTTTGGTTGCCGGATCCGCGCCTACGTTTTTGGTAGTCGGATCCGCGCCTATATTTTTGGTTGCCGGATCTGTGCCTACGTTTTTGGTAGTCGGATCCGCACCTATATTTTGGTAGCCGGATCCATACCTATTTTTAGTAATCGGATCCGCACCTATATTTTGGTAGCCGGATCCATACCTATTTTGGTAGTCGGATCCACACCTATATTTTGTAGCCGGATCCATACCAAAATTTTGGTAGGTGGATCCGCACCTAAATTTTTGGAAGTCGGATCCACACCTAAATTTTGGTAGGTGGATCCGCACCGACAGGACCACTGCGACAATCAATCTCGCACCGGCTCGACGGAACGCCGAAGAAAAACCGCCACGACCGACGTTGATTCCGCTCCAAACAGCTAAGTCCCTATTTATATTTAATATTTTAAAATTTTATGATCATGAGATTAAGATTGGTTCACTCATATCCTGAGTCTTTTACTGCTTTCACTGTTGGTCATATCTTTCCCACGATTTGCCTCGCGCTCGTGAAAAAAAAAAACTTTGTACTGTTTTTGCCGCTTAAGGCTCCAGTACGCTGCAAAAATTCCGCTTTCGGGCGTTAGCTTAAGTTTTCTGGCCTACACGTTTTCTGTTGTTTTATGTGTGGATTCCTTAGTAGTGACATCTCGGTACTTAAAACCGGCCTCTGTTTCTAAGGTTCTTGATTGTTTCGCTATTAAGCGCTATCGCCTCAGCAGATGTTCTGTGTTTAAAGTTTTCCGTCTCGCGAAAAGTCAAGCATATAAACCAGAAGAACGGATAAACCAGCACTTGCTTAAAACATATAAATTACATTAACTGTTCAAGATAGTCGAGTTTTTTCCGCCTTGACAGTTTTATGTTGTTCAACTCGCTGCATAGTTTCAGCTTT
The DNA here is from genome assembly GCF_022539505.1 of Lolium rigidum. Classification (NCBI taxonomy): domain Eukaryota; kingdom Viridiplantae; phylum Streptophyta; class Magnoliopsida; order Poales; family Poaceae; genus Lolium; species Lolium rigidum. The sequence goes on from NC_061513.1 coordinate 95,621,882, forward strand.
AAAACATTTGTTCAAAGGCCGTTTTTGTTCCGCCTTACATTTGTTCGTTGAACATGATCAAAGAAACAATTTAATACAAATATGTTTTTATGTTTATGTATCAGGTACATGACACTTGGACGTACAACAGTCCTCGATTTAAGGTGTTTTCAAGCAGATCTAGCACCGCGCGAAGCCCCAGGGGAAGCTAGCCGGATCCAATGAGAGAAGGTTAGGCGGATCCGTAGCATGCACAGCTGGAAAAGCAACCTGAGTCTTGATTCCGCTATGCTTAGCCGGAACCAACCCTCGGGGGCTGCGATTTTGATCTTAAGTGAAAAGTGTGTTTCCTTTCGAGTATTAGTGCTGGAAATTTCCGCCTAGATGCTTGGGATTTACACTATTCCTTGGTCACATACAAAGATAAAGCTACTCTAAGAGCTCCAAGCCGGATTTTCAAGTAAATTCACCTTGGCGCTCGGGGGCTACATCGATGAAGTTCTCTTTGGAGCAACTAACCGAAAAATTTCCACCTTGATGCTTGGGGGCTAAGTTTCTGAGCATCGAGTCTCCTTGGAGCAAGTCGACTCAACGCTCGGGGGCAACATCCTGAGGTGAAGGGGAAAGTGGAGGTGTACCCAGGGGCTCACTTGAGACCATGGCATACTTCACAGTGGCAAGGAGAGAAGATGTCTTGCATCACATCGTAGTCGGTGATGGGCGTGTTTAGGAACTCGGTGTTCTAGGTGATCCTATTAAGGGAACATAGTTTGTTAGTTGTGCAAAGTAGTGTTAAACGATGAAGTTGGACAATGGTGGAGGACTGTGTGCTAACCGAGACATGGCCGTGTAGTGCTCAGCTTCGAGGATGATGCGCGCATTTGGTCTCCTCACACCATTGAGCTTTGCTAAGATCGTGGAGCTTGCTAATGGTGAACCACCTATCCCTCCACTTCGTCAAGTGTTTGTACACCTGAGTTAAGCTAACGTCAGCACCACAGTGATCGGGAAGAGTCTTGGCCACGGTAGTCATATGAACTTCTTTGAAGGCCCTTGTTGGTTCGCATGCTAGTCTTGAGAGCCATTTCATTGTATCCTTATGTGCATCCTTTATTGCCTTCTCTGTGTCAGTGTGGTACTTGGGCTTCGTCTTCTTTGTGATGGCAATCCTTGCCGCCACCTCTGTCCCGACCTTGGTGACAAGGCTATGCACATGACCCTCCAACACTGGCACAACTGGCAGCTAGGTCTTCACAAAGGGTTGTGAATCATGCTCTTTCGAGGGGATATGCGACTCTCTGACGCAGATCATAGTCTGGATAAATTCATCGCACATGGAGTCCTACAATCACCACAAATCAATGCAACTGTACTAATAGAACTAACACTAAAAAACTCGCAGCCACTAATCCACTAACAACTACATGAATCAAGATTGGTACAAACAAGAAATTGGAAATAATAGTAGTGAAAGTTCATCATGTAGCTATACAGTTTGACACTACTAATCCTACATAACCGATGAACAAGCACTACACATGCAAAACCTAGCCAGATCTTCCCTACCACTATACAAGATCTAATCCTAGCCGACCAAGTTGGTCGTGTGGTACCTTACAGTCATCGGTGGAGCCAAAGGAGACCCTTGAGAAAGAAGAGGAAGAATCTTTGCGAAACTTCCGCCGCATACTAGAGTTTTGTGCAATGCTTACTTGCCCTGGGACCGGAGATGGAGCCCGAAATGGGGAGAACTGTAGGGTTTAAAATTAGGCGGTGAGAATGGAGGATAGAAATAGGGGAGGATATCCAACGGGAGTTGAGGAAATCATTCTTGCACCCCTTTTCTGTTTCCACTGCACGACACAACTTCTCAGACTCCATCTCCAACCTCGGACACGCTCTTGCAGGCAAAGATTCCTTTTTTGCATCAGCAGAGAGCAAGACGAGGGTGGCTCGAGAGGAAAGGCTGATTCGAGCATTCCTCTCGGGACCCAGATATTAGTAAGGGTCGCTCCACCTCTTGTGTACTACATTGTAAGGATTGTAAAGATCGCGCCACCACTTGTACTACATTGTAATCATCCATAACAGCACCCCATCAATTTTTTAGAACTATTCCACACATAATTGCCCATTACTTTTTGAGACAAATGCATCTACAACCATTAAACTTGTCGGGAAGTGCAAACCTAAACATCAATCTTGCTAATGGGATCCACATATGACTCTTTATGTGCTTCCTCATATGTAATATCGATGACGAGGCATGCGGTCCAATAACTTGTTGGGCCTAGGGCAGTGGCGGGCCCAAAAAAAAGTTTCTGTGGGGTTAAAAAGTTTGACCAGGGGCATTCATGTTATGAATTCAAAAAAGCTTTGGAATAAGGATTTGAATAATTTTAGTGGGGGTCTAGCTCTTCTTGGATCCACCCCTAGCTCAGGGTAGTGAACGGACTGTTAACCTACTACAGACAAACACGAAATTTTCCATTACATTTTGAGACAAATGCATGGACCATTGAACTAGTTAGGTAATTAGTGCAAATCTAATCATCAAGATTGCTAAAGGGATCCACATATGATCCTTTGATGTGCTTTCTAGTATGTATGTCGATGAGGTGGCTTGTGATCTGCTAACGCGTTGGGTCTAGGGTGGCCTATGATCTGTTAACCTACTACAGGCCAACACGACAAGTCCATATGCCCAAACTCTTAGTTGTTAAAGCTCTAAATTCCGCTTTGCCTTGATGCCCCACCATGCCCCGTTGCCTTGTTTTTTTCGAAATGGGGGTCTTCCCCGGCTTCTGCATCATGGTGATGCACACGGCCTTTTTATTAAAAATATTCAAAATAGTATTGTTTACAAATCACTCATCGACGAGGATTGATACAAGAATCAACCATCGAAAGGAAAACATAGCAAGACTACAAATCAACATAGCCTTCTAGTATGACGCCAACCAGCCTGGCACAAGATATCCTGAGCGACCATCAGGAGCCGTGTGCAGCTAGAAGCCATGGCATCCCGCTGTCCCTCCGGAGAGAGTAGGGCCCAGAGTTGGACCCAATGGGAGACCATATGAATAACCTGCAAAAAATGAAATGAATGTTTCTTATTAAAAATTATATCATTCCTGCTCCTCCAAATAGACCAACATAAAGCAGAAACCCCAATCCGGATAAATGCTTTAGATTGTCTATCTACTCCATTCAACCAGTTACCAAACATATTAGTAATATTGGTGGGAGGTGGGAGAGCATAAGTAAAGTTCACAGTACGCCATAAGAGTTTAGCTAAAGGGCATTCAATAAAAAGGTGTTGAATGGTCTCCTGTTCCCCACAGAAAACACACTTTGTACACCCATTCCAATGACGTTTAGCTAGATTATCTTTTGTTAGCAACACCTTATTACTCAAAAACCACATGAAAATCTTAATTTTTAATGGAACTTTAACTTTCCATAAATATTTTCGCAAGAAGGGGGTATGATCACTCATAAGATCCTCATACATCGACTTTACTGTAAACAAACCATTAGATGTCAAATTCCAAATAAAACGATCCTCATCTTCATTCAGATGCACCATCATTAATTTCCGACATAGTTGTAACCAGGAAGACCACTTATTACCATTTAGCAATCTTCGAAATGTAATATTCAAAGGCGATTGACCAAGAACTTGTGCAACCGTGACATTCTTATGGTGGGCAATATTATACAATGATGGGTATTGTTGGGCTAACGGAGTCTTGCCTAACCAGGTATCTTCCCAAAAACGAGTACTGCTACCATTACCCACCTTGAAAAAACCCCTGGAAAAAAACTCCTGTTTGACCTCCATTAATCCTTTCCAGAAAGGCGAGTCAATAGGTCTGGCATGAACCTCCGATAATGTTTTATGTCTCAGATATTTATTATGTAGCAATTCCTGCCACACCCCATCCTCATTAAGAAGTTTAAACAACCATTTACTCAATAAACATCTATTTTTGATCTCTAGGACTTCTATACCTAAGCCTCCCTGATCTTTCGGTCGACAAACGATATTCCATTTTGTAAGCCGGTATTTTCTTTTGTTGTCGTCGGACTGCCAAAAGAATCTAGATCTATAGTAGTCCAAACGTTTCCTTACCCCAACAGGTATTTGAAGGAAAGACAACATAAACATCGGTAAGCTAGTTAATACTGAATTGATAAGCACTAACCTATCGCCATAGGATAGCAACTTCCCTTTCCAGCATCCTAATTTACTCTCAAACCTTGTTTCAACCGGATACCATTCAGAGTTCTTGAGTTTCTTGTAATGGATTGGGATACCTAAGTATCTAAAGGGGAGTTGTCCAGCATCACAGCCAAAGATCTGTTTGTACTGTTCCTCCTCCTCCTTTGCCTTGCCAAAACAAAAAATCTCACTCTTATGAAAATTAATCTTGAGTCCCGATAATTCTTCAAAAAGACACAAAATTAATTTCATATTGATCTGCTTTGTTTAGGTCGTGCTCCAAAAAAAGGATAGTATCGTCACGCATACTCGTAGTATAGAGAGACCTCCCTCAACCAAATGTGGAATGAGTCCTCCAATCTGACCATCTTCTTTGGCTCGCTCAATTAAGATGGCAAGCATATCTACTACAATATTAAAAAGCATTGGAGACAGCGGATCCCCTTGTCTTAAACCTTTTTTTGTTTGGAAATAATGACCAATATCATCATTCACCTTCACACCAACACTACCACCTTGAACAAAATGTTGTACTAATCTACCCCATTCTTGAGCAAAACCTTTCATTTGTAAAGTTTGTTGTAAAAAAGGCCATTTCACTTTGTCATATGCTTTTCGAAATCTATCTTAAATAAGACACCATCCATCTTCTTCGTATGTAACTCGTGAATTGTTTCGTGGAGTATGACTACCCCTTCCAAAATATTCCTACCTGGCATGAAAGCAGATTGGGTCGGTTTAATTACTCTTGGGGCAATCCCCGATATGCGATTAGTACCAACCTTAGTGAATATTTTGAAACAAACATTAAGTAAACAAATAGGTCTATATTGTTGAATCTGAACCGCATTTTCTTTCTTGGGTAGTAATGTGATAACCCCAAAATTCAGTTTATATAGAGGCAAATCCCCATTAGAAAACTGAGAAAAAAGGGCCATCAGATCATACTTTATTACTTCCCAAAAATGTTGATAGAACTCAGCCGGAAACCCATCTGGCCCGGGGCCTTTGTTTAGTTCCATCTGAGAAATAGCTTGACGTACCTCCTCTTCAGTAAAAGGGGCTGTTAAGATTTCATTCTCAATTGCCGAGATCTGTGTAATGTCATGAGTCTCCTCTTCATTTAAAGAAATATTTGTTGGATTAGGTGCTCCAAACAATTTCTTATAGAATTACGTAATATAGACCTTTAGATTATCTTCCCCAACAATCGTCCCCTCTTGTTGTTCAAGTTGGAAGATTTTCTTCTTTCGGTGTTTACCATTTGCTATAAGGTGAAAATATCTCGTATTATTACCCCCTTCCTGAATATGTTTAACCTTTGCTCGCTGAGCCCATTTGGATTCCTCATCTCTTCTTAGTTTGCTCAAACTCTCATTTGCCTTTTTTAGTTCTTCTGTTTCATTATTATTCAAACGTGTTGTTTCGGCTTTCAAATCTAACTTATCAATAATGTTTAATAATCGTTCTCTTTCTTTTCTATACTTTCCGCTCGATTCTTCGCCCATCCTCTAAGAAAACGTCGTAAATGTCTTAACTTATTCAACCAGATATCCATTGGAGTAGCTCCACCTATAGCTGAATTCCACTCCTTAACTATCATATCAAAGAAACCCTCTTGACGCAACCAATGTAACTCAAAAGAGAACTTTGCTTGATTACCCAGGTGTGCTTTGATGCCTGAATCAATTAGTATAGGAGTATGATCAGACTCAGCTCTAGTTAAGGCTCTAACAGTTACCAATGGAAATTTTTGTTCCCATGAGATTGATGCAAGAACTCTATCTAGCTTCTCATATGTAGGCTCAATTCTTCTACTCGCCCATGTAAATTGTCTTCCAGTAAGAGCAATCTCGCGTAAATTCAAGTGTTCAATAATTGCATTAAAAACAAAGGGCCAACGCGCTTTGAAATTATCATTATTTTTCTCCTCACGTTTACGAATAATATTGAAATCACCACCTACCAACATAGGTAGTGTTTCAGATTCACAAGTTCTCACTAATTCAGCCAAAAATTTAGCTTTGTGCTCATCTTGGGCAGCCCCATAGACAGGCACCAGGATCCATTCAAAGCCATCATTCTTACATTTAATATGTAATTTAACGCAAAAATCTCCTGTAGTTACTTTTACCACTTGTAGCGTATCGGAGTTTATTCCCACTAGAATACCTCCTGAGCGACCGTGAGGTGGTAAACAAAACCAAGAGAAATTATATCCCGCTGCCAATTGGTTCAAAAAAGGAATCGAGAAATTGGATCTTCCAGTTTCCAACAAAGCTATGAAGTCCAACTTATGTTCCCTAATCGCCTCTTTGACAAACAAATGTTTAGCAGTATCTCCAAAACCTCCTGAATTCCAGTTAATACCTTTTAGGTTTTGCATTGTTACCATTGTTTCTTGATTCTTTTCCTAGTGCTCTTGCGGATATTGTTAGTATCATAAATTTTGCGTTGCCTACTTTTCTTAACTTTGACCACTGGTTTGAGATGCTCAAGGTGATCATCTAAACCGAGAGTGGTGTCATCTTCATCCACCAAATCTTCACTAAGGTTGATACTTTTGACAATACAAGAGTCTCCAACCCTTCATTCATATTTTCATTGTCATTATTTTTTTTCTCTAGAATAGTTAGAATACGTTCTTCTTCTATCAATTTAAGCCCTTTAACCGATTTACCTATCTCTCCTGCTGATTTACCTAGAGATATACCTAGGCGATCTGCTCTCCTAGCAATCTCAGAATCTGGAATATGAATGATAGAGTGACTGGGGATTGCGAACTTACCTGAAAGGGAAGATTCATCACGCAAACTCGCCATCTTAATTGCCTTTTCCATCTGAGGCATGTCTGCATTAGGCTGGCCACCCAGCCGTGTACTCGATCTCACAACAGAAGTAGGCTTCGGAATACCCCCAAAGGCAATTACCTCCTCTATGGAAGGACAATGAGAAAACGAGTCATTCTCCACTAAAGATAAATCGCAAGAAGGAAAATGATTTTTAGGTGAATACTCGAAATGTGTAGGTAACTCACCATTAGCCTTCATAGATGAGGCATCCCTCATTGTACTCTGAAGACCCACTCCGAATTTCTCTCCCTTATTCTGAACCATGGAGCATCCTTTATCACCTGGTTGCAAAGGTAACTCAGTTGACATAGAAGTCCCCAAATCAAAAGAAGAGGAAATAAAATCTGAACAAACAGATGACACACCAAAGGCCATACCATTGCCCATTATATCAGATCCTCCCAGATTCACTCCTACCGAACTCATCATTGCCTCATGACTGACCTGGACCCCATAGACTGTTGGTGCTACAGTGTTGATCACCGGTGGGATTTTCTGCGGCAACACAGACGAGGCCAGCTTGTTGGGTTCAGCGACCATGGCCACATTCGATCCAGCCTGGGCCGCAGCGCCACTGGGTCCTCTGTCCCCTGCGCCTGGCGCGACCTCCAGCAGTGGCCCCGCGCCTGCCCCAACCCCAACACTCACCTGCTGTAGTGCAAATGGCGACTCGCCATTGGTCTGCAACTCCCGGAGTGGCCCTGGTCGACCACTTGGCCGTGAACCAGAGCTTCCAGAGCTGACGTCTGCCTGCCCTTCCGCGTGGACCCCAGCGATCCCCGGCAGACGATTGGCCGAGCTTGTCCTCGCGCCAGGCTTGGCGGCAGCATCTGTCCCGCTGGCCGGACAGGTGGCGACACGCCACTGGAATACTGCACAGCAGGCAGCACCCCTGGTCGGCCACCCAGCGGGGTTCCAGCACTGCGAGTACAGATGGCAGACAGCCCGCCAGCGTGGGCCCCTGACGCCCTGCCCCTCGGCAATCCCGAGGAGAATAGGACAGAACCAGAATCTGCATTGCAATCAGTGTAATTTTTGTTTTTTAGTGACTGATTTGTGTCATGCAATATAGAAGAAGTATATAAATTTATTTGTACCGAATTTGAAACACAACCAACATTACCTATCGGAGATAACGGCACTTTAAGTGACCCAATATCAATTTCATCCACTTGTTCATTATGCTCTTGCATCCCCTCAACACCATTTTTTGTAGCATTTCCACCATGACCATCTTTATTAGATGTTGCCTCATCCTCTCCACCTCTAGCATCCATGTCCATATCATTGTGTCCATCAAACTCGCCCAAATCATGATTTGGGTCACCTCCCCCATCCTTGTCATTAGTTGCTTCACCCATATTCACCTCCTGAGCAACATGTCCTGGCTCCACCTCAAAACGAAGTTTGTAAAAACCCCTTCGAATGAAAACATCACTATCCGCGGGAATAAGATTGCGGTCCAAGCATCCAATCTTGATCCTAAGCAATTTATTCTTACGAGTGAAGGGCATATCTACATCCAAAGTTTTACCAAAAAGAGAACCAATTCCCCAAAGAGACAAATAATCAGATCTCATATCTGCTGGTACTCCATCAACACGAACCCACACCTCAGGCAACATATATAATGGTTCCTCTACTGAAGACCAAAAATCAAAAAACAAAACAGTATCCTTCTGAGGGCAAACATAAGAGCCAAAATTCTTGAGCCTCTGCACTTCATGCTTACTTGGTAACTTCACTCTATATATATTATCCTTATAATGAAAAACCTCCCAATGAAATTTGTCATAAGGCACAATTCTCTTCATATGATCAATGGTTGACACTCATCTCAGTGTTCTCCCCCTCCGCTTCCCCTTTTCGGTCGCTCCCCCGTCAAATGCTTCCCCATGTTGTGGTATCATCTCCTTCTTCCTTTTGCACGCAACGACACCGTGGTTGTCAATGGTACAAGCTCATTAGAACTTAAGATTTGAGGCACACTCGCTCAGGTCTTGTGCCGTGACTGCTATTTCATGAGGGTGACGTTGGCGAGGCTATCAACGGCATGGATTGAGTAGTGAGCTTCATGAGTACTCGTCAATCACTACGGTCGTAATGAAGTAGTCACTCATGTCGCGACATTTGCCTCTGATCTGCCTCCTCTTTCTCTTATGAACCGTGGAGAGTGGCATGGGATTGTATTGATTAGATAACATGGAGGAGGCATTGCGCCATCGCCGGAAGATACGTTGGAATGTGTACACCTCCATATAGCACGTCATTGCCCCGTCAGCCTCGTATATATGGGTAAAGTAGATAAGACCGTATACTGACTCTCTAGCAAGTTTATGAACCCAATTGAAGCAGTTACGACCCGAAGGATTGTACCACATCTATTCATTAAGCCCAATGGTTTATATATGTATGAATTCCCCTTTCGTTATGTTTAAATCATGCTCTATATCTATGTATACAAGGCTAGTTAGTCTTGTCTTTAAGTTTAACTTAACGTAAACTCGACCAAGCTTTTGGAGCAATATTTCAACATACAGACCACTGAATTAGTATCACTAAATCTATCGTGAAATGTTTTCATATTATATATGTAAATATTTTGGATATTGTTGTTTTTTGGTTAAAACTAAAGAGGGTTGACTTAAGACAAGACTAAATGACAATTGTACGCGATCATAAAGGTTGTATGCATTATTTTGATGCAGAGGTCGGGTATTTTCCTTTTTTTTTAAATGACCATTGTGCACATGCGTAGACTTCCCGATAAGAGAAAAGAGCCGGAGAACCACAATCCTAGCCTCGGCTACATATCCACATCATTTTCGGAAAGTTTCGTTCTCAAGCCAGGTCTGTTCTCTTTCTGTTTTTCCTGATATTTTGGTCAACTCGGCATTTCCCCCTGTGCGATAAGATAACCATTCTCTTGCTCATCGGAGAGTATGTACTAACACATAATCCTTTTCTTTTTATCTTGGACAGAATTAAGCATTCAGCTTATTCTGATCAATCCTATACAATCTTTCCGATAATATTGCCGGCCCGTTGGGGAAAATGGATACACTGGCATATATGACTGGCTGGTCGTCTTCGTCATAACCCACTGCTCCTGCATTGAGAAAATGCAGACATGATGAAGATGAACTAATAACAAATATGAAATCATGTAGTCACAACTCACAAATGGTACTGCCTACCAAAGACGATGTTCGACTGTTCCAAGCTAGCTTTGGGGCCTCGCCCCGCCCTAGACAAACAACAATGGTGGCAGAAGGGAGCGAGAGGCCTACAGTGTGTAGCAGCGTAAGCGAGCATGAAGATGAAGAGCAGAGACACTGGGGCATCATATATATACATGAGCCGCCGAAAGGTGAACAAGTCTTTGATCAATGGAGACGCTGCGCCGCCAGCGCTCGTGCGAGGATCGGACTTGGAAGTTCCTGCGACTCTTCCGTCTGATAAACCACAAAATAAAAGGGATTTCGGGGCGATTAAAGCGAACCGCGTAGCGACGGGGAGGGGAAGACCAGACTGCGCTGTACGTGCAATTTCTGTTCCTTTTCCATCCATTTTCCTTAGTTGTTCCTGGGAGTTTCTGGGTATTTTGTACTGCTTTCATGGGACTGCATCTCGTCGGGATTAGGTAGCTAGAGTATCAAAAAATCCTGGAACAGATCGGCCGGCCATTTTCGGGGACGCGTTGTTCCTAGAAAGTTGAACACGGGTTCGAGCGCCTTCTACACTTAGCGACTTTTCTGCCTTTGCCTGCTAGCTGGGGGATTGTAAATGCACGAGACTCCTTTGCCATCAAAATTTTAAGAAGATGATTCTCAAAAAAAAAAAAAATTTAAGAAGATGCAGCCGCGTGGAGTAGCTGTCCCTTATCGCAAGAAAAATAAGAGCATCTCGAGTTGCCTTTGTTAAATATTGTTCAGCAAAAGCGCCAGGTCGATTATTTAGGGACACCGCCACGTGCCGTCTTTTTATTGCGGTCTTTCCAAGTAGCGTCACCCAAAAGGTTATCTGAAAAAAAAAACCAAAATTAAAAATTTCTTTCAAACTTGTTAGGGCATATAAGATCCATCTTATCTTAACACTACACGAAATAAAACATGATGTACAATAGGCTATTTTTTAGTCTTATCTATATCCTAAATTTATGGTGAGAGGAATCATACTAAGAGATCATCTCTTAATTAAGAGACGAGACACCCTTTTTCAACTTTCTCTTTCCTCCACCTCAGCACTTATCCTACGTGGAACCGCTAAGATACCATCATTGCACATGTCCTTATGTTTTACATAGTTTTGAATGAAATTAATCTAAACTTAAACTAAAATCTATTGGCGTCCGTTACGGTCATTGTGGTAGTAGTACTAGAAGTACCGGTAGTCAGAGTCGCCAACCACGTTCTTTTCGTACGGATCGGTGGGCTCGTCCTTCGTTACGCCGCTGTATCCAGCGTTGTTGTCGTTGCTCGTGAGGTCGACGAGGGGCTAGCCGAATTCACGGATCGTGCCGCAATGACATCCTCAATGTTCCCCTCCCACGCCTTGAAAAAGTGATAGGATAATTATGAGCTCGATTAAGATTTTGGGCTTAAGGTTATAGGTGCTTAAATTTGTAAGCATGCTATCATACATGTGATGCCTCATTACAGTGTCCACATATATGTGGTATTAAGTATATTTAAGTACTATGGTGCAACTCTTTCCAGCACTAGGAGACATATCTAGCATGATCTACTTGTACGGGCACTACAATTGTCATTGATCAATTGGACCAATGATTTGATCTTATTGATCCAAGCTATTTATGATCTAATTACTCACTCTGTCTCATAAAAAAGTTGCGTGGTGATAATTTTGCAAAAAGATCCTTGTCCTTTTCACTTGATACCCGCAATCCCTGGTCGCTTCCTACCTCGTCTCCAACCCCGACGTCTCCTCCTCGCCTCTGCCCCTTCTCATCTTGCTATCGACCCCGCCTCTCTCCCCTTGATTCGTTGTTGCGCCCCATGCCCCTACACTCCCCTTTGCCGCTGCGCTCCACCTCCAACACCGCCTCTGCTAGATCCGTGCAAAGGGTTAATTTTTTTTGACCTTTCCCACAGATCCGGTGGCGATGATGCCAGGTCAGGTGCTGGAGAAGCCGTATGTGATGGAGGGTAACCCTAGCTCCAACCCCTCCTTGTCGCTCTAGGATGTGGTAGAGGCGGAGAGAGATCGGGGGAGCGGGAGGAGTGGGATGACATGTATAGCAGGCGGTGCAGAAGAGTGGTGGGTGCTTCAGGGGGAGGAGGAGGAGGCCGTCCGGGGGGTGGAGGAGGAGGAGGCCGGACTGAGGTGGGTGGAGGAGGAGGCCGGTCGAATTGGGTGGAGGAGGAGGAGGAGAAGTGGAGGTCGCCGGAGGAGGAGGAGGAGGAGGAGGAGGAGGTCGCCGGAGGAGGAGGAGGAGGAGGTCACCGGAGGAGGAGAGGAACTCGCCGGAAGAGGAGGAAGAGGAGGTCGCCGGTTTGAGGAGAGGAGGGAGGAGAAGTGGAGAAGTGGAGGAGAGGAGGAGGAGAAGTGGATGAGAGGAGGTGAAGTGGAGGAGAGAAGGAAAAGCGTAGGAGAGGAGAATGAGAAGTGGACGAGAGGAGGAGAAGTGGAAGAGAGAAGGAGAAGTGGAAAGTGAAGGTGAGGAGAAGTGGAAAGTGGAGAGGAGGAGGTCTCTAGAAAATTCAAATTTCGGAGTAACATCCTGTGGCGCATGGGCAGCTCCATGCGCCACAGATTTTTTTTTAATGAATTTTCTATTTTTGCAGAAAAAATCTTTACTTCGTCGTATCTTTTTATTCTTTTTGAATTTGGCGAATCTAAAAATTGGCTAAATGGGTAAACCTGGTGAATTTGGATATACAATTTTCGTGGGAACATTTTGATATATTGTGCGTTTTTTTCAAGTTCGTATGCAACCATAAATCCATTTTGATGATTTTGCAACGTAATTTTGCAAAAAAAGTCGAAATTCATGTTTGTTAATTCCCAGTGGTACTAGATGACATAATACATTGGCACCTAGAAGGATTTTATTTTTTGAAATTTCTATCTAATTCTTTTGTATTTTACAGTGCTAAAAAGGGCGATCCACGGGGGGGGGGGTTGTGGAGTTGCGTAGGGAGCAAAAAAATCTTCGGTGGCGCATGGAGTTGATGTGCGCCACAAAAATGTGTATTTTCTGTGGCGCACCAGCTCATGTGCACCACAGAATGTCTTAGTTCTGTGGTGCACGTGGTCATGTGCGTCATAAAAATAGTTAGACCAATGATTGGGGCAGGCAGGGGTGGGGCCCACCTTATTTCTGTGGCGCATGTGTGGCAGGTGCCCCACAAAAATACGCTATTTCAGTACCGCACATTGTCTGGTGCGCCATGGTGCGCCACAGAATAGCATCCAATCTATAACTAGTTTCCTACTAGTGAAGGGGCCATCAAATGTCTTTCAACCCTAGCTACTTCCAAAATGTACATCAACAACAACATCATCATCAAGTCCATCACCTCCAAGCATGCATCCCCTCGCCTACGCCCTGGCAGGACACCACTACAACTTGTACTTGCCAACGTAGTTCCTTAGCCAGAGGATGCGGTGTGGTTCGATCATGCCCACAAAACTGCAACCCTGGGCCTTGTGGTCGACGAGGTGGCTCGGCGCCACCATGAAATCCTCCTCGGTGAAGCCAAGCATGTCCATGAATGCATTGTACAGGTCAGGGTGCATGTCCGTGGGCTTGTTGTTCCTGATGGCCCGTGAGACGTCCTTCATAGCTACAGTTCGTCGTCAACGAAGGCACCTATCGTCCTCTTGCCGGCGGGCGCCTTGTCAGGCACGTCGGTAGCCTTCTCAGGGCTCCCATCGAGGATGATCGTGTCGGACTCCTGGGTTTCAGCATCCTCAGGTGAAGGAGTAGCTGCAGCCGAGCCCAGGGGCTTACTGGATCCCATGGCGTACTGATAGGGTTCGTTGCATGGAAAACAAAAAGTTTCTACCGTGAACATGAACAAAAACCAAGATCCAATCTAGGAAGAAGCAAGATCTAATCTACCAAGATCGAAGCAACGAGAATATCATGAGACTAAGCCTCGAAGATTCCAAAGCCTACGAGATTAGATCTCGTTGTTGATGTAGTCGATCGTCCGTGCTGCAATCTGGCAGCACTTCCGTACTCGGTCGTGCGTACGGTGTCGATGAAGTCCGTCCTCTCCCCGTTCCAGCGGGCAGCGGAGGTGTGGTAGATCTCCACGGAATCCCAGCAGCACGACGGCGTGGTGGTTGTGGTGGAGGAGTAAAACTGCAGGGCTTCGCCTAAGCCGGAGCAGTTGTATGCAGGAGAGAGGGGGCGGCCAGGGTTTGGTGTCAGGGAGTAGTTTGGCCGGCCACCCCCTCCCCTCTTTATATAGGGGGAGGGGTCGGCCTAGGGTTCCCCCTTGGCCCCATGTAATATCCCAGTATTTGGGGTTACAAAAAGAGAGGAAACAGATGTGTGCATTGCATTCATGCATAGAAAATCCGGGGAATTTTCGCGCTTTCACATAAAACTTGTCACAGTAACTGAAGTTTCACTTAACTTGCTGGAATTGAAGCAGATCATCAAGTTAAGCGCTATAAACTTCACTGTGATCATTGTTTAAAACCCATCAAGGTGATCGAGGGTTATCTTACGTCAGTGGAATTGAGTTAGTAGTAGACGTGAGTGCAATAAACTTCGACATGACCTTGGTTGAACTATTTGATTTTGGGGAACACAATTGGAATTCAATTTAAATATGAGTGATAAGAATTTAAACTGAAATTGGAATTGGAATTGGAATTCTAGACAAATATATAACATACAACATGTTTAATCAAACAAAATATAAAACTCAAAATAAATAAAGTATTTAACATTTAATTACATCATCCAATATTACAAGGTTCATAAAGACAAGTAATTCATGATTAAGGATATTCTACAACAAGGAAAACATTTCTTTATTAATATTAACACAATAATACAAAGTCTTTACAAAAATAATAAAGAATAAAAATATAGTTACAATTACAAGTATAAGAAAAGAAAATCAAATCCTAAACTAAACTTGAAGATCATCATCTCTTGTTTAAGTAAGACCCTGCAAAACAAACAAAGAAAACAAGAAGAAATGGTAATGCCAAGTGGCTATGTTAAAAATAAAGAGAAATGGAAGAGGGAGATATTTTCTCAGCCGTGCCTATCCCCAAGGGGAGATGCATCTACCCAGGACATGCAACGAGCAAGCAAGCAGCACACGCACAAGGTTGCATATGTGTGTTGTCAACCACAGGGAGTAGATGGGCAGGGTATATATATTGTTCTTCTTGCAGCACACAGCTGCCCAAGCACCCCATCTTTCTCATACCCATCGACCAGCCAAGAACAACCAAGAACAGCATAAGTTCTTCATCCAGGCCATTAAACAATCCTCAAGAAACAAACCAGAAATGAAAGAAGTAGATAATCACCCAAACCAAGCCAAAGCAAGTATCAAGATCAGGAGGAGCAGGCTCAAGTCGAGGGGGTGAAGATTCAACAATCCAGAAGCATATCAAGATCACCATCAACCAGCAAAGTTATGCCTAGCAGAGGGAAATAGGTATACCAAACTCATTGAGCCTAGTACTTGGATTTATTCCCCAAAAGGCATCATATCATCCAGATCTAGTTTATCAAACATGAGTTGTTTGTGATGATTTTAACATCATTTGATCATAGTTATGATCCAAGTCTAATAAATCACCCTGCATAACTACCAACAACACAAATCTTACTAAGTAATAAACATCCCCGTGCACACTCTTAGGAGGCACCACAGAAAGTATTAAATCCTAGTAGATAGCATATGGGTAGTAATTGCAAGCAATGAACTAGACAAAGATCAAACTATAAATCATCAGTTTAAGTCATGAGAAGTGATTCTCTCAGATCTGCACATAAGTGCTATGCAAGATTCATCATAGAGAATTTTAGGCACCATAGTATCTGTTCTTATTTCAATATGTGCCTCAACTTATGCATCACTGGCTAGGCAACAAATAAAGCACAAGTATCTGTTCTTATCAAAGGTACATCTTATAGTAAAATAAATGCCTGGATGAAGGAATCATCCAAATAGGGGCATCATCAATATATAGCAAACCTGTAGAGCAGCCAATTATTATTGAACAAACTGTAGGAACCCACTTAAGGTCCAGGAAATCACCCCAGGCCAACCAAGTAGTACACGATTCATGACAAATCCACATCAATCAAGCGAGATAAGCCACCAGGATAATCATCAAGTAAACTATCCTCTTCTAGCAACCATATTTGCATCTTATATGTATACACCCATCAATAAGTTACACAGGTGTGTAACTGAAATTTCAGTATAATGAATGTTCTATTTGGACAGTAGAAGCAAACCAGTAAGCTATATCTTCCAGGAATGAGCAACCCATTCAAATTCAAGCATCTCCCTGTAGCATTGCCTAGCTATTGAATTAGTACTTGTCAATCTCAAGTAAACCATACACCTGTAAGAAACAAGACTTGCTCCTTACATAATTAAACCACTAAAAATAGTCAACTGAATGCAAACATTTAGTTTTGGCAGAGTTAAGATACCACTGAAATTACATGTGCTGGGATGAGCACTCATTCAAATAGAGGCACCTAATTAAGCATAGTTCACCTATCAGTGAATTTATTACTTGACTAGCTCAAGTCACAGAGCACAATAATCAACACATATAATTACTAAAACATGATCAACTGAAACCAATCTTTAATTAGCTCCACTACTATAACCCGAATTTATACCACACACAAGCACAAGACGCCAGGACATGGTCATAGGCAGAGTGGAGAGGAGAGGAATAGCTCACAGTAGTGCATACGAGTAGAGGAAGAGGCCGACGCCGGGGTTGCGTCTGCGGCACCGTCCCGCCGGCGTCGAGGTCGAGGATGCAGTAGGAACAGCAACATCACCACCACCATCACGGCAGCAGCAGCACCACCACATCAACACTGCAGCCACACCACACTAGCACCACTCCACCGAAAGCAAGAGCTCAGGAAGAGCGAAGTAGTGCTCGTAGGCGACGAGACAGAGCAGCAGGAGGCGTGGCAACCAGAGAACCACACCGGTGACCTAGCCACGGCTAGGGTTGCCGTGAGGCACGTGTGTGTGAAAGGGGCCGGCGGCAAGGCAGCGGTATATGGTAGGGAGGTACGTGGCGAAGCCACGCCGGGGAGCAGCGTCGGAGGAGGAGACTGGCGGCGGTCAAAAGACCACCAATGGCGACCTAGGGTTCCAGGTTGGGGAAGCACAAGAGAGGCCACGAGGATCAAATCAAAGAGAGGGGAGTTGAACAGCAGGTCGAGGCGGACCAAAGCCCTCTCTCGCCGACGCCGGAGCAGGCAGGAGGCGGCCAGGAAAGGGCGGCGCGGCGGAGCCTGGGGCGTCACGGGAGCGTGCGCACATGAGTAAGCGAAGAGAGGGATGCCAGTAGGGGTTCGGTAGAGGAGAGAACAGCGGAGCCTCGGCGGCGTGCGGCGGCGCCGGAAGCAGCCGGTGACGGCCGGTGCGACAGCCGGCGGCGCGGCAGCAGCGCATCGCCAGAAGAGCAATCGTGCGCGAGCGTGTGAGATGAGAACGAGTGAGAGAGTCGTGTTGGGCTGGGCTCGTACTTGTACGCGTTTGACTCAGCCGTGTGTGTACGTTTATACTACTAGAACCAATTAGCCCAATCAGCTTTAGTCCAAGATAGAATCAACTAGTATCGTAAGTGAGTATAAATTGCCCAATTAACTCTCATCTTAATAACTAATGTGTACGCGTGTCCCTAACCATATAAGTTCATTGAATTATATATAACTTGTACTTACATGTTAGTGCATTTATGAGTGCCTATTTTTTTTAATTATATTACAGATTAAATAAAAACATTTAACAATAATACAAGTTGTTTTCTAACTTCTAAAACCATTATGAATATTACTCATGTTTATATTGATTGAATTTTTAAAATGCTCAGAATACTATTTCACCCTTAATCATGTAATATAATTCATCATATTCAATAAATAGAACTTAGTTTTTGATGTTGAATTAATAAAAAAATCATTAAGTAAATAAAGAAAGCACTAAAACTAATTTTATTTTATCATTATCTTATTAAATCCTTATTAGAGGGATTTAAATCCTGATTAATAATTATCTTAATTATTAAGTCTCTAAAAATAATAAAATACCAAATCCAATATTATTTTTATTTCAAAGTTATTAATAACTTCAACTCTATAATGAAGTTATTACCTTAAGAATTATATGCTAGATCAGGAAACCCAGTTCCATTATCAACAAAGTGATAACCTCATAATTTTATGTCGAACCCTAAAACCCTAATTCAATTATGAACCAAAGCCTAGCTCCACTATTTCATCTAAACCCTAGTTTACTTTTAAACCAAAACCCTAGAGTATTACATGTGATCATATTACTTCCTTTTGACTCATAGATCCATAGTAACAATTAAATGCTTGTCATGCCCACATAAAATGTAGAAACCCTATCTCTACTAATTTAGCATTACATGTATGCACCCCATCAGACCTAGATGATCAAGTAGAGTCAACCAAGTATAAACCCTAGTTCCTATCCTTAGAGACAACAACCTTAATTATCCATATTTAGCATCACACCCTTGTGATGAACCATAATAGCAACCATGCCTAATACTGTGCATCATATACCATCACTAAACCCCATTAGTGTTAGATATTTATGAACCATCTTATTTAGGAACCAATTGTTCATTATCTAATGAAACCAATAGTAAACCCTAGACCACCCAACTCTAATTGAGATACTTATTATTAGTTAAGAAGTATGTTCTTCAAAAGTTATTCTTTTGAAGAAAATATAGAATAGTCATCAACTATACCTAATAAGACCTATAAACCCTAGCTAGCTATCACCAACAAGATGAACCAACCTTGATAGCAACCATGTATAAATAATTGCTTAGGATGCCTAGGCTTAACTCAAGCTTACAAGCCCTAGGTGTTGATGAATCCAACATTGTTGGGATCCATCTAATCCTTACTCTAGAACCCAATTAGAACCATAGTAAACCATAGAACTCCACAATCCTAATTATCATACTTGTTCTTTATCAAAGAACATGTTCTTCAAAAGTTATTCTTTTGAAGTATATGATAAGCAATCATTAACCATGTCTTATAGTAATCAAACCAACAACTATCCATTACATGATAGGATTATACCAAATCTTATTATTGTGTGCTATTAATATTATTGTTATGATGTAATGCATTACTTGTTTATGATTCTAGGTAATCAACCCCTAATAAGAACCTTGTTTGTGAACCATCTCTAAAAGTGCAACACACTTTGAACTAATCATTACAACTCACTAATCCTAAATCATCGGGGTTAGGTCATGCTTAGAGCAATTGCATCTCATACTTATGCATTATCGCATCCTTGGCAATGTTTTAAACATCGTCCTTACCGGACGATGATGCTATTTCAGAATTTGGAGTTATTGCGTATCGAAGACCTTGTCTGCATAATCTTGCAGTCAAGAAAGGCAAGTTCATCACTTGCTCATGTCATTTGAGTATCTTTATCAAATTACTTGCAAAGTACTATGATTATCACTATTGCATAAAAACCAAAACCACTACTTTCATAACTATGAATATGACTATGTGGTGGGCAATGGAACCATGGATTGTGTTGATATGGTGGAGGTTCCATTGCAAGGGTTTATATCCATCTAGGATTAAACAACAAATGTCGCCGAGTGATTCTTGTGCCGTAATACCCGTGTTAACCATAAGATCTGGAGTGGGACGGAATAGTCAATTGTATTTCCACCTCTTGTACATCAACGGATGCGCTTTACCGTAGACCCTTGATCCAAGAGAGGACAAGTGGTAGGGTGGGGGTCCCGATGAAGTCCCCACGGTTATTGCGGTCTATGATGGGTTGCGAGCTGCCGGCGAAGGAGTTCATGGTAGAGACATGAACTGTTGTCGTGGTCGGGGGCCGTCCTTAATTGGTATAAGAGCACCGGCGAGGACCCAGGGTCGGAGTTTGCAACAAAGGGTGGGTGTATGAGGTAGCGGAGGAATATGATTGGCTATGACCTTATACCGGGCCTCACACCAAAGGAAGTGTGGACGGGGTGTACGCCCGGTTGGCACCAAGGTTAAGATCTCTTATGGGTAAAGCAACACACCTCTGCAGAGTGTAATGAATCGTGACCTGTCACTCCCTGTTCCGGGATATGGAACTGCGAACGCGGCCGGAAAGGAGCTCCATGAAGTTCTAGTAAACCGGTGAAGGCCGACGGACATAGCTCTTTGAAATAAAAGCAATCTCTTGAAGAAATGTTTATCAAAACCTGCATTGGTATTAGACTTTCTGGTCTAATGCTGTAGCTAGTGCATTAAACACCTCTTTCCTATAATGAACTTGTTGAGTACGCTCGTACTCATCCCACTCTTAAATCCCCTGCTTAGATATGGAGGCATCGAAGGAGGATCTACAGTGCAACTCGAAGACCGAGGAGTCAACAACTACTTCAAGGCACAGGAACCTGTCAGAAGAGTCAGATACCACATCCAACAAGGAAACAACCTAGATTAGCAATAGAAGGGAACTAGCTTCCTAAACTTAGCTCCTATTTAACTAGAATCTATTCATAGCCTCTATAGCTAGTTAAATACTCTACAAATAGAGTTCGTGTTAGGATTAGTCTACGAGTCGATCTTCTGGAGTTTATTTGCAGTTTTACCTCATTGTAAAGTAGGAGGCTATGATGATCTTATGTAACAGAGTCAGTGTTGTAATTCTATAGACATGCCTTGGACCCGCATATGTTTCTGTTGTACCACTCTGAGCGATATAATACTAGTGGAACGGTGTTTCATTGGTGTTATATCAGACTTGCATACTACACCATGCAGTGGTATGCCGGGTCACTACACCCCACCTCTCCCTTGGCCGGCGCATGGGGGGAGGATATCTTCCCCCCTCCCCCAAGCCTATCCCCTTATCTCTTCATTTAAACCCTTTAAATTAGGAGATATAGATCTTATCTCTAGATTTAAACCATTTAAATTAGAGATAGATCTTATCTCTACGGGTGGGACGGCCTGGGCCTACATGTCATAGTGGGCAGGACCCACCATGCCATGTGGCGCCTATGTGGCCCCTCCCGAGGTGGTGGGCCCACTGGTGACCCTCTAGAACCTTCTAGAAGCTCCGGTCAAAACACCGGAACTTTCCTGAACCCCGAAAAGTGACTTCCCATATATGAATCTTATTCTCCGGACCATTCCGGACCTCCTCGTGATGTCCTGGATCCCATCCGAGACTCCGAACAAAGTTCGTCTCCATCTCATATTCCAAATCTACTTGTGCGACATCGAACCTTAAGCGCGTCACCCTACGGTTCGTGAACTATGAAGACATGGTTGAGACTCCTCTCCGACCAACAACCAATAGCGGGATCTGGAGATCCATAATGGCTCCCACACATTCAACGATAACTTAGTGATCGATTGAACCATTTACATATGATATTGATTCCCTTTGTCACGCGATACTTTACTTGTCCGAGGTTCGATCATCGGTATCTCCATACCCAGTTCAACCTCGTTACCGACAAGTACTCTTTACTCGTACCGTGGTATGTCATCTCTTGTGACCTAGTCACATGCTTGCAAGCTAATCAGACGACATTCCACCGAGAGGGCCCAGAGTATATCTATCCGTCATCGTGATGGACAAATCCCACTCTTGATCCATATGCCTCAACTCACACTTTCCGAATACTTAATCCCATCTTTATAACCACCCATTTACGCAATGGTGTTTGATGTAATCAAAGCATCCTTCCGGTGTAAGTGATTTACATGATCTCATGGTCGAAGGACTAGGTAACTATGTATCGAAAGCTTATAGCAAGTTGAACTTAATGAATTGATCTTATGCTACGCTCATATGAGTGTGTGTCCATTATATATATATATATATATATATATATATATATATATATATATATATATATATATATATATATATATATATATATATATATCATTCAACCAATGACATAACCTTGTTATTAATAACATCCAATGTTTATGATCACGAAACCATAATCATCTATTAATCAACAAGCTAGTTATACAAGAGGCTTACTAGGGACTCCTTGTTGTTTACATAACACACATGTATCAATGTTTCGGTTAATACAATTATAGCATGGTATGCAAACATTTATCATAAACACAAAGATATATTATAATAACCACTTTATTATTGCCTCTTGGGCATATCTCCAACACGTACTTGCCAGTGGCGAGGCCGAAAGAGAAGATGGTATGCATCTCGTCGTAGTTCTCAATGGGCATATTGAGGAACTCGGCGTCCTTTGGGTGATCCTACGATATGAAGGAGCAATGATGTTAGTTGTGGTCATCGCTGATGAAAAGATTTAGTGAGGTGGACAGAGCGTGCTCACCTCGACGTGCCCGCAGTAGTGCTCTCCCTCAAGGATGATGCATTTGGTATCGTCGCACCACCTAGCCCCGCTAAGATCTCGGAGCCTGGTAATGGTGAGCCACCTCTGCCTCCACTTCCTCAGGTGGTTGTACACCTGAATGGAGCACGCGGAGACACCACATTGTTCGAACAGGGCCTTCGCCACAACAGTGAGATGGACCTCATTGAATCCCTTGTCAGTTCTAACTCCGGATTTGATCAAGCTGCACATCTTTTCCAACACGAAGCTGGACATGAATGGAAGCCATGTCATGGTGGCGTTGGCCTTGTGTGAGGCCTTCAAGGCCTTGTCCACCTCCATGCGGTTCTTGTTCTTCTTTATGGCGGCCAATCGTGCTTCCACCTCTGCAGCTACCTGAGCCACCAGGTCAGCCATAGAGCTATTGACGGCCGGCACAGGGGTGACCGCCACCTTGGACTCAAAGAGGGGCTGTGAATCGACAACTTGCGAAGGGATCTGAGAGTCCCCAATGCATACAAGTGCCTGGCGAAAGTCATCACAGAAGGAGACCTACACATGTCGTAGCACATATAACGCGAATCTACTTGGGAACGAAGACATGGCTAAAGTGGACAACACAAACCATACCAATATCATCCTAAATCAGACAAGCAATTCATTTCAACTGTGGACATCATAAACCCTAGCAACATCATGATAGGTCAGCATATTTGGGACAAACAAGGAATCGGAAATGTGGCACCCTAGCAACATCATGATAGCTCAACACAATCCAGACTAACCCCTGCTACAAGATCAAACCCTAGCTAAGATCTGAAAACTCTTAACCTAGATCTAAACATAACCGAGGTACCGGGATAAGGGAAATCCTTACAATGATCGCCAGAGGTGAAGAAGTGTTTCACCAGGAAGAAGAAGAAGCCGCTCAGATGCAGTCGTCACCGTCGCTGCTTCCACCGTCGCCGACCAGAGATGTGTGCGCCTCTTACCTGCTTGCCGATGGGTGGAAGAGCTCGAAATTTGGAGGGGGGGAGTGGACGAGGGGGTAGAAATAGGCGATGAGGTGCGGAGGGAGGTGACGGAATCCTTCCCGCTCCCCTTTTCTCTTTTCACTGATGTGTGGGGCAGCTCCCACCATCTCCATGCTCGTCTCCGCGCGTGCGCCAAAGATCCCTTTTGCATCAACTGCGTACAAGATTTCCCTGCATCGCTAGAAACGGCCAAACCGGGCGTCCTCCAAGGCCTGGCCCGAGGCTGCTTTAATACCCGGTTCGTGCAAGAACGCGGCAACCAAATGAATCGAAAATTGCTAGGCTGATACGAGCAAGACGAGACCAGGCAACCAAACGCACCCTTTGTTCTTCATCCACGCCTTGCGAGGTCGCTTCCGCTCTACTGATAAAGCAAAAAACTACGGGCGCGTTTGGTTGCGTGTGCATCCCCCTTGGCTCGCATCGGGCCAGCAATTTTCGGCCCGTTTGGTTGCCTGGGCCGAGCCGCATTCTTGCACGAACCGCTTCTCAAAGTAGTGTCGGGCCAGGCCCTGGAGGAACGCCCGGTTCGGCAGTTTCCAGCGGTGCAGGCAAATCTCCACGCCCGCTGATGCAAAATGGAATCTTCAGCGCACAGGCGGAGACGAGAATGGAGATGGCGGGAGCTACGACGCGCATCGGCGAAAAGAGAAAAGGGGGGCGTGAAGGATACCGTCACCTCCCGCCGCGCCCCATGTCCTATTTCTACCCCTCCTCCATTGTCCCCCCAAATTTCGAGCTCCTCCTCCCGTCGACAAGAAGGTAAGAGGCGCACGCATCTCCGGTCGGCGACAGTTGCAGCGGCGGTGGTGGCGGCGGCGAGTACATCTGGGCTGCTTCATCTACTTCTTGGTCCAGCGCATCTTCACCTCTGGCGATGACTGTAAGCCATCCCTTATCCCCGTACCGCGGTATTGTTTAGATCTAGGTTAGGAGTAGTCAGATCTTGCCTAAGGTTTGGTCTTGTAGCAGGGGTTAGTTCGGATTGTCGTGACCTATCATGATCTAGCTACGATTCGACATTTTCGTATGCTACTGCCATGATCTTGAGTAGGGTTTGTTGTTGTAGCAGGGGTTAGTCCAAAATGTGCTCACCTGCCATGATCTTGCAAGGGTTTGTGCTATTTACCGTTGCAATGAACTGCTTGTCTGATTTAGGATGATTTTTGGTATGGTTTGTGCTATTCACAGTTGCAATGAACTGCTTGTCTGATTTAGGTTGTACTACTATGTGTGTAGGACTCTGTCTGCGTTGGGGACTCTCAGATCCCTTCGCAGGTTCCCAATTCGCCGCCCACGTATGAGTCCAAGGTCACCCCTCTGCCTGTGTCTGACCTGGTGGCTCAGGTAGCGGTAGAGGTGGCGGCTAGGCTGGCCACCACTAAGAAGAACAAGACCGCAGGGAAGCGGAGAGGGCCTTGAAGACCGGGCAGGAAAGGAATGCCACCATGAAATGGCTTCCATTCATGTCCAACTTCGTGTTGGAGAAGATGTGCGGCTTGATCCAGAGCGGAGTGAGAACTGACAAAGGATTCAAGGAAGTCCATCTCAATTCTGTGGCGAAGAGCCTAGCTGACCACTGTGGTGTGACCGTCTGCTCCACTCAGGTGTAGAACCACCTGAGAAAGTGGAGGCAGAGGTCGCTCACCATTAGCAGGCTCCGCGATCTAAGCGGTGCTCAGTGGTGCGAGGACACCAAATGCATCGTCCTTGAGGGTGAGCACTACTGCGGGCACGTCGCGGTGAGCACCTCACTAACTCAGCCCTCCTCACTAACTTTTTTGATCAGCCACGAGTGGAACTAACATGATTGCCCCTTTGTATCGTAGGATCACCCAACGGACGCGGAGTTCCTGAATGTGCCCATCGCCAACTACGACGAGATGCATACCATCTTCTCCTTCGGCCTCGCCACCGGCAAGTACGCCATGGGATCCAGTGAGCCCCTGGGCTCGCCTACAGCAAATCCTGCACCTGAGGATGCTGACACCCATGAGTCCGACACAGTCAACCTCGATGCTGACAAGCCCGACGACGCGCCTGAGAATCCGACCGCCGGCAAGAGGAAGAGAGGTGCCTTCGCCGACGACGAGCTGGTGGCCTTCACCAACATGACTGTTGTTGTGAAGGACGTCGCACAGGCCATCAGGGACAACAAGCCCACGGACATGCACCCTAACCTATACAATGCGGTCATGGACATGCTTGGCTTCGCCGAGGATGATCTGATGGCCGCCCTCAGCCACCTCGTCGACCACAAGGCCTAGGAATCCAGCTTCGTCGGCATGATCGAGCCACACCGCGTCCTCTGGCTGAGGAACTACCTTGGCAAGTACCACGGCAAGGTGTAGTGGTGCCCTTGAGGGGGTGGTTCAGGGATGCATGCATGGAGATGGTTATGATGATGATGATTCTAGCAGTAGCTAGGACGAAAAACATTTGATGGCCCCCTTTTGTAAGTATGATGAGGTGGTATATACTAACCCCTCAGGTGATGGTGAACTTTGCGGTGTTAGGATCAGACACCCACTTTTGTTGTGGTGGTAGGATGACACCATGGTAGTGTTGGATGAACTTCTGATCGACTTTTGGAATGATCATGCATGCCCTTTTTAGTTTAAGATTTGCTATCAACACTTATCTTGTTCTATTGCTTTTTTCTGAATTGCTTCATTGTTGTGATCGCTAACTTCTTCTTATGCCATGCTAGTGGTATGTGGTGTTTCGCGGGTGGATTCGAGGAATCTACAGCTCATGGAGAGTATGACAAGATTAGGTCAATGGCTACTCCAACAACAGTTACCGAAGATATGCAACATTGGAGGAGGCACAGCTAGAGTACCTCACCTTCCTAGAAGAGGAGCTCCTGGAAGATCAGACCATCGATGATGCAATGCCATTAGCACAACTGCCGCCGGAGGAAGTACATGCTCTACAAGGAGCACCGCCGGAGGTACGTCCCAGCCGGGTCAAAGATTACATCATCGCCTTCCTCATCGTGGTGATCGTGAGGATCGTGTTCTTCTGAGTGGTCTATGATCGTATGTAATATGCCATGGCATGGTAATCTCACCCTATTTGAATTGTGGTAAGGACATAAAACTGTGATTTCAGCAACCAAACAGCTGATTCCTGTTGTCCTGCGTGCAAGATGGACTGGAAACGGACAACCAAACGATGGGGCATGGGTTCTTTCTCCGGCGCACAAAAGGCCGCACAGGCTACCAAACGACCTGCCAAAAATGACCCATGGCTCGTTCACGATGCGCAAAGACTTCCATCTCGCTGACGTAGTCATGCAAGAATTCGTGCAGGCAACCAAACGCGCCCTACATGTACGGACACGATAGTTGTAATATGCGGCCAACTTCGGCACACGCCAAACGCTTCTCGAAGACGTCGAAAACGGAGATAGAATACAGCATACCAGCTCGGTGGACGCCATCAGTCACTCCAGAGATAAGATCCTTGACCATACTATCTCTCCTACCTATGTGATTGACCACGCGCATGGATGATTAGATCTTCAGCAACCCCACGATGAACAGTGCAAATCAGCTGCATGAGATTACAGACGTGGATTCAAACCAAGATGCCACCTAAGGCTAGCACCAATTCGGCAACTAACGTGCCACAACAGGAAAACTCGGCAACTCGTCGTCAGTAAGTTCAGTGCCTATTTATATCAGCTTGCTACTGAGCTCATCGATTAGTTCCCATCCTCCAATTTTCTTTCGTCGATTTCTTTGACTCATCAGGGTAAACATAGCATATGGATCGTCTGTTTCGTCTTGACATATCGCAGTGAACGGGTCGATCCTAATTCTTCTCTTTGTTCATGGTGCAGGTGCTGAACTGGGCGCTCGCAGACCAGGCTTCATGGACCGCACTGCCGCAAGAAGAAACCAGAGTTTCAGTATGGACCGCACTGAATTTTCCTGCGATTTTAGAGTTTTCACCATGTCGCATGAATCTGAAACGACAGTTCTTCCTCCAGCTGTTGACACTTCGTGTTCCAGTGGACCTCGTCGGGACGTGGACGATCTCCCGGCGATGCTGTCGATCGGGACGCTCGGGATGCGCCAAGGTCGCCGGGAGGAGCACCAGAGGATGCAAAAGGAGCTCACGTTGCTCATGAGGGCCAATGCAGTGACCACCACAGCGGAGGAAGACGATGAGGGCAGGAGGCGTCACCTAACGCTAAATGGAGGGATATTCAGGCACAAGTCGTTCAGGAAACTCATGTTAAGTGTTCTCAATGGCTTCCTTCCAAGACTAAGCTTCAGGGGAACTACGCCTGAGCTGATACCTACCGAGGTGCTGTTGCAGAATGCTTTTGGTTCACAACTCACGTCCTGTTTAGAACTGTTTCCTGTTAAATCCATAGCCATCAGTGATTAATACTCAGTTATTGCGCATGCTCATACATTAGCCCTACTTGATTTTCTTCATGACAGATACCCTGGCCATTGCTTCATAACGATATGCCAGCTGACAACTCGGTAATGTCAGAGGCCACCATCAAAAGCTACCGAACAGCGCAATTGCCTTGGAGGGGCAGCGCCATGTGGGCAGAACAAGGGAGAAAATGGATCAAAACAGATTCAGAGTGTAAGTTCATCTGATAAGAGCGGTACTTGAAAGTTAACTTACAGCTAATATTATTTTTTATTGACATAGAAGCTAATATGTCTTTCCATTTTTCACCAGATATAGTGCTGGAGATCTGAAACCAGGATCCAAGCACGGGGGAAAGGATTAGGAGCTCCTGATACTAAGGTTTCAAGGTGGGATCCCACCGAGATTTCACTTGTAGTGTATTTTATCTTTTCTAGTTTAAATTTTAATGCTAAAATTTTCACTAAAAAAAAGTACTACTAGTAGGATTTGGATGGCATTCCACTTGACACACTATACCTGATATACCTTTGTTTGGTACATGTACAAGTCTGTCTGCATCGTGTTCTTGTTACCATACAAACTGATGCCATTGGTAGCAAGTGATCCTAGCAAGGAGTTGGTGCAAGTAATTGAAATGAAATATTTACATGCTTTCTCCTCAACCTTGAAATGTACATATGGTCTCTCAAGTTTAGAATACGCATGTAAACTATGAAATGGCAGATATTGACACCGGCAATAAAACCATCTTTCTCCACATCCGATGCTTTTTTCGATAAAGCTATTTTGTTATTTAAAAAGCTTCAACATTACACACGGTTTCTGCATAACTATGATGCACACAACTGCACAGTCATCCAACATCCAACGATACAAAAAGTAAAACAAAAGGAGCAATACAAGAGATCATGGATATTGTACGGACGCCTACAAAGATGGAGGGCCGATCCATATCTATGTTGGAAAAAAAATATACCTCATTGTGTTGTCCAATCGTGCAGACACTTTCATAAATAGGTTCTGGCACTGGTAGAAAAATGGCCTTTAGTCGCGGTTCGCAACTGCCATTAGTCGCGGTTGCGCAACCGCGACTAATTAAGCGCGACTAAAGGCCCTCCCCTTTAGTCGCGGTTGCTTACGAACCGCGACTAAATGCCCGTCCACGTGGGCGGCTACCGTGCGCCTGGGCGAAGGACCTTTAGTCGCGGTTGGTGTCCCCAACCGGGACTAAAGGCTATTTCGTTAAATTTTTTTAATTCATTTGGATTTCTAATTTTTTTTCACTCCGTTTTTTTTCCAGAATTTCTCTTATTTCAGTTATTTGCATAGCTTAGTCTCTATCTCTAACTACACTTATCTCTAGTCAAATTACTTACTCGTGGTCAAACTTCCCGCTCGGTCACCCATCCTCCCACTACTTCACCTCTAGCACGCTTAACTTCCGAGTTCCATTCCGTTCCGCATTCAAGTGCTTCGCGCGCATGTATGTGATAGTAGTATCATATCAATCCTATTAACATGTTGATCGATGTCACATTTCTTTATTGTTTGAATTTCAAATAATTCTTTTAATAAACAAAATTAATAATGTAATAATAATATTGAATAAATAAATAAACATTAACTTTTTAATTTGTATTATTTTTAATTTTATTAATTAATTAAATATTTTTTTGCCAAACCTAAAATCTAAAAATTTGAAAATCTAAAAATTGGGTAAAAATGATAGTAATCTTTATGCAGAATGAAATTATTAATTTTAGGTTTTAAAAAATTAAAAAAAAAATATAATCCATAATTTATAGAAAAAACTAAAATCTTCCTGCTTTTGTATTTCCATTTGGAATTTTGAGAATCTAAAAATTGGCTAACCGGGTAAACCCAGGATTTTTTTGATATATTATACGTTTTTTTTCGACGTCGTATGCAAAAGTTATTGCGATTTTACCATTTTTTAAACTTTTTTTGCAAAAAAAGTGGAAATTCGAATTTCTTAATTTCTCCGAATAGTAGGTTGCATAACATACAAGAATCTGAAAACAATTTTTTTTTGAATTTTCTATCATTTTCTTTTGTATTTTACAAACCAAAAAAGGCGATCCACGGGGGTGTGTGTGCAGGGTGCGTGGGAGTAAAAAAACTCGGAAAAACCTTTAGTCGCGGTTGGGGACACCAACCGCGACTAAAGGGGTACCCTTTCGTCGCGGATGGAGCATTAGTCGCGGGTCACCTCCCGAACCGCGACTAAAGGGGGTGGACGGAAGCCTCTTTTTCTACTAGTGTGGTTCTTCACACGCTGAAGAGACGACAAGAACGGAGCAAAGTAGTGCATTGGTAGATAACCTGCAAGAGAGAACAATTTTTATCATTAAAATATTACCATTGCTACATAACTATAGCGACCAAATAATGTCAAGTGCATCCACCCTAATAAGTAGTTTAAACCTATGATCCACCACATTTATCCAATTGCTAGAAATATCCGCAAGGCTATGTGGTGGGTCGAACATATTTGGAGGACTAACCATATACATCTATCAAAATGGCATTGGAAGAATATGTGTTTGTCGTCCACATCTTGTCCTAAGGACACAAAACACACTTTTTTACTTCTATGATAATTGTGTTTCGCAAGTAAGAATAACCCTCTACAAAGGTACCACACAAAATTTAATTTTAATGGTATCTTCATTTTTCAGAAACTTTTGTTATTTTCCACTAGCACATCAGGCTGGATCATGGCGTTTGTACATGGATTTTTCTACTCTAATGTAACGTCCATACGAACTCATCAGTCCCTTGCCACAATTGAACCGAAGCCAAGCGCTGCAGCAAAGAATTTTAAGATGTAGCCTAGGACTGATAAGACTACATTTGAACATCATATCGGGAGGTAAAGTTGTCAACACCTTTGCTAAAGTTTCCGATTTCTGATGCACAATATTGTACAGTTGATATTGTTCTTTAAGAGTGGTATTTTTTTACGAAAATTCTACCAATCTATTAATAATCATCAGCAACAGTATAAACATGACCAAAAATAATAAAAATTACAAATAGGTCACTGGACCACCTAGCGACAACTACATACACTAGCACGAGCCGAAGGCGTGCCGCCATCCTCGCTCCTCCAACACCGGAGCTAGGCAAAGCTTGTTGTAGTAGACATGCGTGAAGTCGTCGTGCTAAGGCCCCGAACGACCAGCGCACAAGAGCAGTAACCATCGCCAATGATGACAACCGTAGATCGGAATAGACTAACCTGAAACCACACAATCGAACACGAAAGATGATTGGATCACGGGAGATCCGCTGGACACACAACACCACGCGCCCTTTGTCGGTGCTAGATGCACCACCCAAGCGAGAATAGGATGGGGAGAATCTTATTCTGACTTCAGGAAGTAGCCGCAACCTCACCATCCCGAATAAGACACTAAAAACAAACTAAACGATGAACTGAAACCTTTTCGCCGAAGAGAGGTCGCGGTCTGCCACACCTCCAAATCCCCAAGACCACCAGATGTGTGGAGCGGACCAGCAACGTCGTCGGCGAGAGCGACTAAACCCTAAATGGGTTTTAGAGCTGCCTCCCGATAGCCTTGATGCCTTTCTCTTTCCCATACCGGTTCCTCTAAGAGTGGTATTGCAAAGCCACTTATCTTACCAGAACATCATCTGAGGCCCACCCTTATTTGAGAAAAACCCATATAAAAAGAAGAACTTATTTCTCACCATGAGGCTATCCAAAAAATGCGAGTCCCTGGATTTCAAATAACCTGGGACAAAGCCTTTAAGCCTACGGGAAATTTCAAACAAAGGACGAGCTACATGTAGCCATTTATTTGCAAAGACTCGGAATTTGTGTTTCAAAGTTTTAAAAAATCTGAATCAAAATACTACAGATAGATAATAATGTATACTATAATGGTGTAAAATCACAATACAAACCACTTCATATTCCCGGCTACACAAGAATAACAAATTATGGCAATTTTTATAGTGAATAGTGCACATTTCGAAACTATAGAATTTGTCTGATCTTGTCAATTTCGTGTAGCCTATAATACAAAATGATTTATATTAATATTTTGCACCATTGTAGCATACATCATGGGCTATTATACCTCTAGAATTTTGTTTTGGATTTTTTGACACTTTAAAATACAAATTTTGGGTGTTTGAAAATAAAGAGCTACATGTAGTTCAGCCTTCAAAACGTCATACTCTTAACCCTACGCACTTTCTCTTTAAGATGGTTTGTCAAATCCCATCTTCGGTAAAAAGGTTGAATATCCACTTACCAAGAAGATCTCGGTTTTTTACCTCAAGGTCATATATACCAAGTCCTCCTTGATCTGTTGGATGGCAAATCATATTGTATTTAGCCAGATAATATTTTTTTAACTATCTCCTTACCAAAATAATTTTGATCGAAAATAATCCATTCTCTGCAAGACTCCCTTAGGCAACTGGAAGAATAAAATCATATTATTGAGTACTGAATTAATGAGAACCTACCGTCCACCAAGAGATAGAAACTTGCCTTTCCAGCTAACTAAACGCTTCTGAAGTCCTTCGTCGACATGTTTCCATTAAGTATTTGTAAGCCTCCGATAATGAATTGTTATGCCTAAGTAATTGATAGGAAAATGACCAATCCCGCATCTAAAAAGGTCAGCATACATAGTTGCTTCCTCTCGGGCCTCACCAAATCAAAACAACTCACTTTTATGAAAGTTAATTTTAAGACCTGATAGCTTCTCAAAAGCTGATAAACTCAACTTAAGATTTCTCCCTTTCTCAATATCGTGTTCCACAAATAGAATCATATCATTGGCATATTGAAGAATAGATAGTCCATCATCGACGAGATTTGGAACTACCCCTTTAATTTGTCCATCAACCTTTACATGCTCAGTAATTATGGCTAGCATAGTTGCCACTATATTTCTGATGAGTATAGTAGCACAATTATATTTTACCCTATGACCTACAAATTAAATACGAATCATTGTAATGCCTAATATGGTTAATGTAACATACATCTTGAGTCAGGCAGGTTTGAGCTCTTACCTGGTTCACCAAAAGGAAGTACACAACTTTCCCATTATGTTGACCAGTTGGAAAATGCCCATTCGGACATCACAAACATCGACTTAACAAATATAAATACTAAAGGTTGTACTAAACATAATTTCATCTGCTAGCTCTGAACATGATGAACATAAGCCCATTTATATTTACTTTCACAAGCAACCCGATGATGTACAAACAAAAAGAAAGCCAGATGCTTATAATAAAGAACAACCCTTATGCCAATCCAGAAACATAGCAATTTAAACATCTAAGAAAGAAACATGGGTTACCCAGAGAATGAAACAGTACAAACTTGTAGTCCACATCCAAACATATCAATGGCTGACAACAACAATTCAAATTACAGTCAATAAAGTAAAAAAAACTTCCTACACCCTTCAAGTAAGAGGATACTTGCGAGTTGTGAGTAGCCTTCTTTCTTGCGGGTTGTGAGTAGCCTTCATAGGTAGGTCAATTATGTACAAGGATGTATGCAATGATACACCTAGACCAAGAAATCTTGTAATTGTTCAGATAATCAGCATTGGTGCCACACCTTATGATTCCGTTGGCAATTGAATAGTTTTCCCGTACCTAGCAATGGTGGATAGTCGTACAATGAAAGCTAAATTGTTAGGAAGGCCACACTTCTCAGATTCGATCTATTTGTTTTCTCCTCGTATTTCTTATTATCAAGCCCTTTGCCGAAATAAAAACAAGTTCACAATTAGTAATTCAAGCTAAAAAAATTTACATCAAGATAGAATCATTGATCCCACACAGGTATCTGCACATCGAATGTGCATAGGGCTGCAAAAAAGTAGTAGAAGAAAGGAGGGTGGAACAAGGTTAACTCATAGACATGATATGCATCAATAGTACACTATAAAAAATCATATGGTGATGGAGGATCAATCTGCAACCTATGCCGCCACCCATGTGGATTTATCCTTCGCCACATGCTCCAACCGGGAGCGGACCTATGATAATAAAAGGCAATCTTGGGTAGTCAAATTTCTTCCCATTATTGACATCAATCAAAAAGTGACTCAAAATCTTCCTGATAAAATTTCTCCCGATTAGTAATTCAAACTAAATCTTGATATTTTAAATTAAAAAAATCCTATAAAAATACCAATCCAAAGGGACTCCAGGTTATTAAAAACTATAACAAATGAGCAAGAGCATATCTTGTAACTAAGGAAGTGGCTGTCAGATTAAACAACTCTGTAACCTACTAGAGGGTCATCAATGCCAAAATGCAAATGGTGTCAACAATAGGTGATTGTATATATTGCATGCATGCGTTATTACCTTACAACTTATTTAAGCTGCAGATAAGCTACCTATCACTATAGATTTACAAAGCTTGGTGTACAATGAGTTCTCGACTGTTGAGTTATCTTAAGAGAGAAGCGAAATGCTAATACGGGTGGTAACTAGACATGTAAATCCGAACAATGCATGCAAATAGGAAACTCTCTGAGTGTATTTTTTCCTGAACAACAAATACATCGATGGGAGGAATCTTGTAGTATAGGAACCAAATCGTCATGAAAGATGGATGGCTGCTTTAAGTAGTATTGCCATGACACTATATATCTTTCAAAATCCTGATAACTGCACCAATTTCTGAATATACAACTTTTGGTTAATTGCGTTTGCCAGGATTAGGTTATATGAAATGTTTTGACTGCAGTGTCACCTTGATCCTGGCGTAGCCTTCTATATATTTTAGCACATCCGTAAAACATGGTTTGGTATGCCCGTGATTTTTGAGAGGTGTGTCACATGATTTGCACTTAAGTTCATAATTAGGATTTACTTTAGAAATGGTGTCTCTGAATCATATGATTGATAAATGGTGATGAGTGAGTGGGTATAGCCCTCAGGGGCAGAAAATTATTTCCGTTCGAACAAAAAAATATTTTTTATCTTATTTGATCAACTCTTTGTGTATCAAGAATTTCAGTTTCTATTGAGAATCCCTTTTGAATAACAATAACTTAGCTAAATGCAGTGAAAATGGCAGTAAAGTTCGTGCCTTTTGCAACCAAGTGGAAACAATTCAACATGAATATTCATTTCCACATTGAGGCATGGCTTGTTATATGGTACACACAAAGTTAGTTTAATCCCTCCTCAATGATTCTCTCAAAATATCATTTTTAACAAG
This sequence comes from Lolium rigidum, assembly GCF_022539505.1. Classification (NCBI taxonomy): domain Eukaryota; kingdom Viridiplantae; phylum Streptophyta; class Magnoliopsida; order Poales; family Poaceae; genus Lolium; species Lolium rigidum. Next base: position 95,657,228 of record NC_061513.1, read on the forward strand.
AGTAAATTTTCTTGGAGGCTATCTATATGGATTCATTCTTGATCGAGCTTTGATCTTTATTACTCCCACTGGACCAACATGAACTTATGGCTACTGGATGCAACCATGTACCGTCTACTGACGCTCGCTCTGGATATGTACAACCAAGCTGGTTGGCAGCATACTAGTAGATTAAGAAGCCTATTTATGTTTTTCATTTTAGATGATTTATCCATGTATCAACCTTGATCCTTGAGGTGTGATACTTTGAATGATGAATAAGTAACAAATATGGTCGTGTGCATTGATTGATGCAGAGGCCAAGTTCATCTTGTTTCACAAAAAAATCAATCTCTTCCATGTTTTGTAATTGGAAACGTGGAATTCCTTGTGCGCTATGCTCACTTTTTTTTGGAGTTAGCACATTGTGTTGGTGAATTTTCCTATGTACTCAAACCAAGGTAGTAGTAATATGGTCTTTTTGACAAGGAGAAAACTTATAATCCTTTGTAAGTTATGTTATTTTTGTCAGTTGATTGATGTCTAGTCCATGTTCTAGCGTAGAGCACAAGGAACGCATGGTGGTAGGGGCCAGGGAGTACCGGACCAGCACAATTTACCATAGTATTAGTGGCACAACATGAGTGGAGATTTAGTGTGTTAGTTGCTTGTTGATTTTTATTTTATTTTCTCACCAACCTTATGTATTGTATATGCTTTTGCACAAACTTACAAGTGTATAGAGACAAGGAGATTGTTGTTCTCTTATTTAAAGAAAATAAATTGCATTTTACTTTCAAGAAATAAGTTCTTCCATCTACATTGGCAACTAATGAATGAAGAATGTTGTTGTAGATAAATAATAGTGAAGTAGGACAACAGACCCAAACTACATATATTTGCTCCAACTCCTTGCCTTTGTTGGTGTAATGCAAGTAATACTTTCCTTTCAGATTCTCCCAAATAGGTTTGATGCAATTAGTGTTACGAGCCATTCAAATTTTGTGGCGCTGAATTTTGCGGTAAGAGTAGTGAACGTCGGGGTGGTGTCCCAAACAAGTGGTACCAGGGGGTAGCGTTGGGTGCAGTCATGTTTCTCGACGCTCGAACGGTTGCCTGGAAATCTTGCTGCATTCTGGTTATAATTTAGCTAAGTTGGTGTAGCTTTTCTTGTGAGTTAGACAATTTCGCATATTCATCGGTCAGTTTATGTCTTTTTCTTGCATTGAATTAATTATGTGCTTAATGAATAGCTAGAGCTTTTGGGGTTTCATTGAAAAGGTCGGTATTCACGACTGGGTGTCCCAACCCTTCATAAGCTCTAGCATACAAGTGTGACCAAGGGAGGATGTGTGCGCCTTACTTTGGGCTATATGAAATATTAGAAATAATTTTGTCTTTAACAAATAATTTTCTACCTTTTCTGCAGGTTTTCCCATTAGCTATGCACTAGTAATGAAGTATTTTCTCCAGCCAGCCGAGTTAGAGCTATTATGGATTTTTGGTGTAACCGTTTGGCAACAATATCACGGGTTTTTTACACTCGGTCTAATCAGCGTTTAACATGTTGATGTATAGACGATGCATGCTAGTAGTTATTTTTAGATGACTTATCCATATTGAGACTTTGTGCGATCTATGATTTATAATAAGCTGTAGTACTTTTTAGTAATGCAATAAAAAGCCGTATGTATCAATTGATGCAAGGGCTAGGTTGCCCATTTCTGGAAGAAAAGTAACCCTGCAATTTGTTTTGCTGGTAGTGCTTGTAATGAGTATCATGTTACTCAACAAGATGAACTTTTGATGCCTCTTTTCTATCAAGTACCCTTACCATCTACCGCAACACCATCTTACAAGTGAAATATATATATATGAACGAATTTGTAGTGCATAGTAATTCACATGGTAATCCAGAGATTAAGATACAGAACTCTCGAAAGAGTCCTTTGTAGTTTTTAAGGGATTTACCAACCACTGATCAATTTTGGTAGCCATGTGGTAGAATGGTGGAGAAATTAGGTACAAAGTATTTAAAGTGTGTCTCAGGCAGATATTTCAATCTGTTAAATTCACTTCTCATCATATCATGCCGCATGCACTGCAAAATCATATTGGTACTATATAGCTATAACTTATATTATGCTTTATGCATCTGCATCTTTTGACCTGTAGACATTACGCCCCAATAGTGTTTCTCCTGCTATAGGTAACACAATACTTTTTCTCTAAAAATAAGGGGTAATAAGATTAGACTTTCGTGTAGAAACAGTAGGACGAGTTCATGACATGTATGGAACAAGTATTAATCTTGTTATATGTTTCTTAATAGTAGTTTCTACATTTGATGGATCTCTCTCTTCCCGATTTGTTTCAACCACCTCAGTGTAAATCCCAACTTCCAAGCCGCACTTTCACAGTGAACCGTTTGCATCACGAGACACGATTGAAGGATGGATGCATGTACATGTTTGGAGCGAGAGGTGTCAGGATAACTAAAGTTGCATTTGCGAATTTTTCTGGCTACTCGGGCTAGAAATGATTGCGGCCACCGCTCCATGTGTGGCCCTATCAATTTCTTGTTGAAGACTCGGCCATTCATTTCCTTTCAATTCTTCAATTAGAAGGTGTGATCGAGGCCCCTTAGACAAGCTTGACGAATGCTCAGAGCGAAATAAAGAGTGTTCAAAAGAGGCGATTGGCCCAACCACACTCCACGAGTAGCAAGTATTTGAACCAAAATATGAGCAGTTGATTCATCTCTGTATCATAGTAGGGCAATAAAGACCAAACACATGTGCAGATCCAACTCCCTTTGCACAGTTTCAAATCATGACAATATATATTTGTAAAATGATGAAATGACGGTTCGATGAACTTATGCTATCTATCTCTTTCTGACCACCATTACAATTTACAAGTTGTACACCCTTTTTTTTGGCAAACAAACAAATTGTAATGCGTTTTGAGTATATTATGGACATCATGATATAGCATGTGCGCTCATCGCAAAAAAACTCTCACATCCAAATAATTTAATTTAAAATTTAGGCAATTTTTTTATTAAAATATATCTGTATTGATTAAATCCGTGAAATCAGTGATTAATAAGTGCACACATTCTCTCAAAAAAATCCCCTAGCCCGCAAGTGGGACGCGCGCCGCGCACGCACCACACTGTCTCCCTTTTCAGTTCATCGCCACGAGTTGCCTCCCTAGAGTCACACTCTCTTTAAGGCTCACTTCCACCGACACGGATGCCACATCAATTGAGAGGCCCACGCGCCAGAGAGTTGACGCTCGTACTCACGGTACCTTCTGGGTTCCTTCTCTACATCCACCCCCGCCGAAGCGATAGCTTTTTCTCTTGCATTGAATTAATTATATGCTTAATGAATAGCTAGAGCTTTTGGGGTTTCATTGAAAAGGTCGGTAATCACAACTGGGTGTCCCAACCCTTCATAAGCTCTAGCATACAAGTGTGACCAAGGGCGGATGTGTGCGCCTTATTTGGGCTATATAAAATAGGGATTTCTATTTTCGTGCCCTGGTTCGTTAGTTGTGCTCAGTTTTCCCCAGCCTCTTAACTTTTCCTCAGTTTTCTCCTCCCTCCCTCGTAGACGCTCGGACGGGAGGGTTGCCGTCAGGTCAGAGGCCTTACCGTTACCGTTAATCTGACGGGTGGGGCTGCACAGAGGGCAGTTCCTCTCTGACCGTCTCGTGCTGACGGGTAGCCATCCATCTGTCGCTGACGCGTGGGCCGTTTTATTTCCTGATTGTATACGCGGTGCTGCCAATGACAAATGGGGCCGGTCTATAGGGCTGCCGCAGCCAATGACCAGTGGGGTCATCTATTTTTCAGGAAAATACATATATAACCGCTCTGTGGGGCTGCCGCAGCCAATGACCAGTGGGGTCGTCTATTTTTCAGGAAAAGACATATATTGCCGCTCTGTGGGGCTGCCGCAGCCAATGACCAGTGGGGTCTTCTATTTATTTAGAGAAAATCATATATTCCCGCTCTCTGGGGCCTCCGCAGCCAATGACCGCTGGGGTCGTCTATTTATTTAGAGAATATCATATAGAGCCGTTCTGTGGGGCCGCCTCAGCCAATGGCAGGTGACTATTTTCGCAGCTTAATCTAAAGTGAATCTTATGCTAAACATGGTGCTTCCCGACGGTGACCTAGCAGTGGCGGCGAGCATAGCCGTTCTGACCATGCCGATATCGGCATCGTTTGGAGGCTGTGGTGCTCGAATCATGGTGGAAATTGCGATATAATTTTTTAAATGCATAATATATAGGAAAATAGCTAGATCTCTAAATCGATGCATATGAAGCTACATATATATTCTTGGTCATAATCCCCTTATCTAAAGGGGATGGATGCATGGTTTCACGTCGTCGTCGCTTTCATCGTCAGTATCTTCGTCGTCCGAGTAGTAGTACTTCCTGCACATTGTTCCGTCGAACACCTTCACTGTGAGCACATCATCGCCTTCATATTTGAAGTGTACGAAGCAGCCGAAATCCATACCGTGCGCGAAGGCAAAATTCTCCCAGCCCTTGTCGAGGTACATCCGGCCTTGACCGTCAAATAGGACCTTCACGGTCCAGAGACGAGGACCACAGTCAGTTGCTCGCAGATACACCTTAGCTGGCTCCTGGCCGTCAAGATAGTCCGCAAACTTTTTTGGGAGTGCCTGCAAAGAGATCGAGCGCCGATCGTTTGAAATTAAAGGTTTTTTTAGAACATGCCCATAATTAATCACATGCATCATATATGTGGGAACGTTACGTACCTTCTTGACCAAAGGGTCTTCATAGACGACGATGAAGAACTCCTCTGTCATCAATGGCAGTGTTGACGGTGGTGGTGGCAATGATGATGATCCACCACCCCGGCCGCCCTTCCCCTTCCCCTTCCTGTCCGCGTCCGAGACGTGGAAGCCATAGCAATGGATCAAGTGTATGTGAACGAAGAAGAGAGAGGCAGAACCTATTGACACAAGGGATGGCCGTTGTGGGTGTTTATAAGGGAGAGATGACCGTTGTAGGGGTTTACACAATGAATTAAGGAGGAGGTGACCGTTGTGGGGGTTTACACAATAAATTAAGGAGGACATGACCGTTGTGGGGGTAGTCATCCCGAGATTCGTTTTGAAATGTAGTTTCAAATTATACCAAAATCTCATCATATATGTTGCTACTTTTCTATTTACGGTTGGTCAAAACTTAAAATATTTGACTTAGTACAAAAACTAAAAGTACACTTATTTGTGGACGGAGGGAGTATATCTCAACAAAAAAGTAATGCGGACTATCTTGACGGAAATGGAACTTCGTGATATAGTTTATCATTTTACCGTAAAAAGTAATACCTAAAAGAAATGGTAATTCATGATAGTTTATCATTTTACCGTAATGGCTACAAGAAATCGGTGATTGTTCATCATTTTTTGCGTGGAAAGTAATGGCTACAAGAAATGGGTAATGGTGTATCATTTTTGCGTGGAAAGTAATGGCTACAACAAATTGGTGATGGTGTATCATTTTTTGCGTGAAAAGTAATGGCTACAACAAATGGGTGATGGTGTATCATTTTTTGCGTGAAAAGTACAAATCGGTGATGGTTTATCATTTTTTGCGTGAAAAATAATGCCTAAAAGAGTTTATAATTTAGCTCGTGAAAAATAATGCAGAAAACCAAACTTTAGCGTACTGGGTAACCGCCCTTTAGCATACATAGAGGGTGGAAGCTAACCGCCGACAGAGAGAGAGGGTGGTGGCCCCGACCAGAGAGAGATAGGGGTTATCATGCCCGTTAAATCATACGATCAACGGTCGGCGGGCACGATCCGCGTGACATGGGCTAGACCAATCAGGGCAATGTTGGGCGTCTGTGAGAATTTGTGAAGGAAGAGGGCAAAACTGAGTAGTATCAAGAAACCAAGGGCAAGTGAGTAGTAAACAGACTAAGGGATTCAAATATGAGATTTAAAAAATAAAAAATGCGTGTTTTGTACAATGAAACCCATCTTGGCCTACCTCAAACTATTTGCAATACAAATAAACATGAGTGTGAAAATTATGGCCTCATTCAGACAAAGTATGTTTTGGGGCAAGCTGTTTTGGGTAGGGCTTATTGTGGAAAACCATGCACCTTCATAGCTACTAGGTGATTTGAGAAGTGACAATTTGTGGTAAAACTTGATTTATCTATGATTTGAGAAGTGGCAATTTGTGGTAAAGACTCCATGAGTAAGTGCCACTCTTTTTCGGAATTTTTTGCACATTAAATAACTCATTTAACTAGTTAATCTCATTTGTTGACTCTCTGTTGACCAGCCACTTGAGGGTAAAACTGAGTATATTGCACTAGCCAGTATTAGCACTCAAGGCGAAAACTGAGCACACAAAAAATGCTAGTATATGAATCGAGGGTATACCTGAGTATATCTAAATTTCCAGGGTTAGACTCGAGGACGCGTGTTGCGGTGCTGAAGTGGAAGACGTGCCATTGTTGACGCGTGTCGCGGTGTAGACGTGCAATAGTGGGCGCGTAGGACGCGGGTCGCATTTAGGACGCGTAAGCCCCTCTCTCCCTCCCTCTGCACACAGTACGTCTCCTTCTCGCTCACGCACGAAACCACGCCTCTCACGTCCCATCAACTTCTCCAAATCGAAAAAACCCCAACCGCCGTACGCGCGCTACCCTTCCGGCGATGGAGAAGAAGAATGCGCCGGCGGCCGTCGCCTCCGAGCCCGTCGCCTCTGAGCCCATCGCATCCGAGCCCATCGCCGCCGAGCCAGTCGCCGTCGAGCCCGTCGCCGCCGAGCCCGTCGCCTCCGAGGGCGGCGCATCCAAGCGCGGCGCCTCCGTGAACTGGGCCTCTCTCTCGGCTGATGGACCACTTCACAAGATCGGCGAATGCTTACTAGCGAACGAGGAGTACGCGGACAGCTACTCTGCTATGAGGCAAGTCTGTAGAAATTGGCGCTCAGGTTTACCTGAGCCCGACGTGCACCTGCACGAATGGATCATGCTAGACCACGCCCTTCCACGCGTCGCTGAGTTCACCTTCCTCCAACTCGGCACATCACGCTACGTGACCATAGATCTATCAGAAATTCATGCAAGGTTCAAATTCCTTCATATCTATAGGGTTAATCTACCTTTTTATTTTCAATCTTAAACATCTTAGTGCTGAATGTTATCTTCATCAATATATTTTAGATACTACTTCGTCGGCTTTTGCCGTGGCGTCATCGTGCTTGCCTAGAAGAACCCGCCGCACAAGATACGGCTTCTGAACCCACTCACAAAGAAATCGAACACTATGTTTGAGGCGCAGATGCCATCTATTTTTCTGGATTCAGTCGTTGTAATCAAATCCCCGACTATGGTCTTCGTTGCCGCACATTACCCACCGGAAATTGGTTGGGTCGATGAGAGCACTCCAACTAAGGATATATATGAAGATTGGGGAGAAGAAAAAAATTCGATCGAGAACCATTGTCTGCGTTGCATTACCCCGTTCAATGGTGAACTGTATGCAGTAGCTGCGGACAGTTTTGAGTCCGGAAGAATAGTGTGCACCAATGTACAGTTGCAGCAGCGCGCGAGCACTGTCAAGATGGAGACACTAATTTCATTTCCCGAACTTGGAAATGAGAAGTTCTACCTTGTGAAGTCGGATGGTGATCTGCTGCTTGTGTTGTTGGTCAACCTGGCTTTGGCAGGCAAACCATTGGTGTACCGTGTGGACACTCAGAGCCGCTCTCTCCATCCGGTCAATAACATTGGTAGTAATGCCTTCTTCGTGAATTATATCCAGTATATCTCTGTCGACACCAGAGTGCACCCGACACTTCGACCTGGCTGCATCTACTACACGGATTTGGGTTATATCAGAGAGTACTCTCATGATACAAAGGCCTGGGATGAGTGGCCACTACGTGTGGATAGAATAGGAAACTACAGTATGACAAATGAACACAGGCCATACCGTTTAGAGGATGTATTGGCCGCACACTGCAGACGGAAGGAGTTCAATGAATATTTCCTTGAGGTAATGCACAAATGGAGCGACGAAGAAATATATGAGGAATGAAGAACAAATTCATTCATCCTGGGGTATCCTAATCTTCTTGTTGTCTATACATTGCGTGCGTCTTGTATTTTTTCAGCTTAGTTTGTCGTGAAAATTAACAACGTTATTGGCTGCTTTTGGCTGCTGTATGCAGTTTATGTATTATACTTAGTTTTCTGATTATGCTGCTGTGAATTTATCATATACTAGCTTCTAGATTTGCTACTAGATTTGCTGCCATATTGGGCCAAAAATGAGGGCCAAAAGGCATAAATAATTGAAAAAAGACAGAAATAGAAGTTTCTCTAGATTTGATACTAATTTGGTGAAAAAGACAGAGAGAGAAAGAGGGGAAAAGGTGCTCTTAAAAATGCCAATTTGGGCCGAGAGAGACAAAACCCAGCTCCTGCTCACATGCAACCAAACGCTATCTCGTCCTGTCCCATGCAGTCCCTTTCTACCAGCCCCACGCGACGCGGGCCAAAACGATGATACGTCCATTTTGCATCACTATTTTATATCATAAATTACTATTATTCATTGATATATTTCATATTTAGAGATGATACTTATGTTATTTCACCTATTTTTGCATGTTTCATGATTATTGGAGAATTACTCACCGGAGTCAGGATTCTGCTGGAAAAAGCACCGTCAGGATACAATATTTCTGAAGATCAACAATTGACGGAAAATATACCGAAGCTCCTATTTTTCCAGATGACGGAGCCAGCCAAAAGTGGAGGCCGAGGAGGGCCGCCATGGGCCCTCCCCATAGGCCGGCACGGCCACCAGGCCTAGCGCGCCACCATGTGGGGAGGGGGCCCACGACCCCCCTCGGCCATCGCCCTTCCGCGTACTTCATCTCCCAGAAACCCTAAGGTGCAAAAGAACATCGAGGATAGTCGCAGCCGCCTCTGCGGGGCGGAAAACACCAGAGAGAAAAGAGCTCTCCGGCAGGCCGAAATCCGCCGGGGAAATTCCCTCCCGGAGGGGGAAATCGTCGCCATCGTCACCATCATCGAGCTGGACTTCATTGGGATCATCATCATCATCATCTCCACCACCGACACCGTCATCTCCACCGCTGCACCTCATCTCCGCTGTAACATCTAGGGTTGAATCTTGATTATTTCATAGGGGAAACTCTCCCGGTGTTGATTACTCCTTGTTATTGATGCTATTGAGTGAAACCATTGAATCAAGGTTTATGTTCAGATTGTTATTCATCATCATATCACCTCTGATCATGTTCCATATGATGTCTTGTGAGTAGTTCGTTTAGTTCTTGAGGACATGGGTGAAGTCTAAATGTTAGTAGTGAACTATGTTGAGTAATATTTAATGGTTTGATATTTAAGTTGTGGTGTTATTCTTCTAGTGGTGTCATGTGAACGTCCACTACATGATACTTCACCTTTATGGGCCTAGGGGAATGCATCTTGTATTCGTTTGCTAATTGTGGGGTTGCCGGAGTGACAGACAACTCTGAACCCCGTTGGTATATCGATGCATGAGGGATAGCAGGGATCTCGTAGTTTAAGGTTGTGGTTAGATTTATCTTAATTACTTTCTTGTATTTGCGGATGCTTGCAAGGGGTTTAATCACAAGTATGTATTAGTCCTAGGAAGGGCGGTGCATTAGCATAGGTTCACCCACACAACACTTATCAAAACAATGAAGATTAATCAACTATATGAAGCGAAAACACTAGACTAAATTCCTGTGTGTCCTCAAGAACGTTTGGTCATCATAAGTAAACAAACCAGCTTGTCCTTTGTGCTAAAAGGATTGGGCCAGTTGCTGCAATTATTGTTCCCGCATTTTACTTACTTGTATTTTATTTACCTGCTATATCAAAAACCTCTGAAAACTTGTCTGTGAGCATTTACAGCGAATCCTTCATCGAAACTGCTTGTCAACACCTTCTGCTCCTCGTTGGGTTCGACACTCTTATTTATCGAAAGTACTACGATACACCCCTCTACTTGTGGGTCATCAAGACTATTTTCTGGGGCCGTTGCCGGGGAGTGAAGCGCTATTGGTAAGTGGAATTGGTAAGGAAAACTTTTACTGTACGTACTGTTTTTATTTCTGCCTGCTGCTATAATTTATTATGGAGAGATCTTCTCTCGAATTCCTATTTGGAAAATCTACTACTACTGCAAAGGTAGTGGATGAGGCGCCAGGTTAGAAAGTGATTCCATATAAAATACCTATGAAAATTATTGAACGTGTTGTGGATAACCGCTATGAAGGGGGTGGAACTGTCCATCCTGGAGATCATTTACTGTTTTTACATGAATTATGCAGGTTATTCAAGTGTGCAGGTATTTCTATGGATGAAGTTAGGAAGAAACTATTCTCTATATCGCTGTCTGGTAAAGTGGCGCATTGGTATAAATTGCTGAAGAATGGGAATTCTCTTGATTGGAAGGATATTGTGCCTCTATTTTATTCTAAATTCTATCCTCCAAGTGAAATTCACAAAGACCGAAACCACATATATAATTTCCGGCCTCATGATGGAGAGAGTATTGCCCAAGCATGGGGGAGGTTGAAGTCTTTAATGCTCAAATGCCCCATTCATGAGCTTCCTGGTAATATCATCATTGATAATTTCTATGCAAGACTTTCTTTTCAAGATAAAACCTTGCTGGATACTACTTGTTCTGGATCATTCACACGCAACAAAGAAGAGTTTAAATGGGACCTTCTTGATCGGATTCAGGAGAATACGGAAGGATGGGAGAACGACAAAGGTAGAGAGTCAGGTATAAATTATGATCATGAATGCATTGAAACTTTTATGGATACTGATAAATTTCGTAATATGAGTGCTACTTATGGTCTTGACTCTCAAGTTGTTGAAATTTTTTATAAAGTTTTGCCTCTCATTTTGAATTGCCTAGGAAGAATTTTAATAAGTATCATGAACCTTATAAAGATAAAACTGATTCACCTATAGGTAAATGTATTGAAGTTAAAACGGTTGATCATATTCTTCCTGAAGCTTATATTGAAAAAATACCTTTTCCTGCTAAAATGAAGGAGTATTATGTTATAACTAGTGTGGTTAATAAAAGTGCAAAGAAACCTATAGAACCTGAGGAACAAATAAATGTTGAACTCTGTCGTTGCAATAGTTAAAGACCTTGTGACTGAAAATGTAGAAGATGGTCACATCATTTTCTGTGAAGATGCTTCTAATATTGTTTCACATCCTAGTAAGTCTAGGAAAGCCGGTGTTCCTATGCTCTCTGTTAGAATTGGTGATCATTGTTATTATGGTTTATGCGATATTGGTGCAAGTACTAGTGCCATTCCTTATGAGCTTTACAGGGAAATCATGCATGAAATTGGTTCTTGTGAACTTGAAGATATTGATGTGGTTATTCGGCTAGCTAATAGAGAAACTATCTCTCCTATTGGTATTGTTCGAGATGTGGAAGTTCTATGTGGTAAGATTAAATATCCTGCTGACTTTTTGGTACTTGGTTCTGCTGCTAGTAAGACTTGTCCTATCATTTTTGGTAGACCTTTTCTAAATACTTGTGGAGCTATTATAGATTGCAAGAAAGAGAAAATTGTGACTAAATTTTCTGGTGAATCTTATGAGTTTAATTTCTCTAAATTTGCCAAAGTTCCTTATGAAGCTGAATTGCCTAATGATGATTTTAGAGTTGAACAGCTTGCATCTATTGCTCTTGCTCCTAATAATCCTTTGCAGCAACATTTGGAGGATCATGAGAGTGAAGTCTTTAGGGATGAAAGGAATGAGCTTGATGAAATTTTTCTTCGTCAACCTATTCTTAAACATGACTTACCAGTTGAAGATCTAGGTACAACACCACCGCCAAAGGAAGATCCTGTTTTTGATTTGAAACCGTTGCCTGATAATCTTAAGTATGCTTATATTGATGATAAGAAAACATATCATGTTATTATTAGTGCTAAGCTTTTAGATTTTGAGGAAGAAAGATTATTGGAAATATTGAAGAAACACCGAGGAGCTATTGGCTACACTCTTGATGACTTGAAGGGGATTTCTCCCTCCATTTGCCAACATGCCATCAACATGGAAGATGATGCAAAGCCTGTTGTTGAACATCAGCGTCGTCTAATTCCCAAGATGAAGGATGTGGTAAGGAATGAGGTATTGAAACTTCTTGAAGCCGGTATTATATATCCTATTGCTGATAGTAGATGGGTTAGTCCTGTGCATTGTGTTCCTAAGAAAGGAGGAATAACTATTGTACCTAATGATAATGATGAGCTCATCCCTCAAAGAGTAGTTGTAGGGTATAGAATGTGCATTGATTTTCGAAAAGTTAATAAAGTTACTAAGAAAGATCATTACCCTTTACCTTTTATTGATCAAATGCTAGAAAGGTTATCTAAAAATACTCATTTCTGTTTTCTTGATGGTTATTCTGGGTTTTCACAAATTGCTGTTAGAACTAAAGATCAAGAGAAAACCACTTTCACTTGTCCCTATGGAACTTATGCTTATAGGCGTATGCCTTTTGGTTTATGTAATGCTCCTGCTACTTTTCAGAGATGCATGTCTGCTATTTTTCATGGCTTTTGTGAAAAGATTGTAGAGGTATTCATGGATGATTTTTCTGTCTATGGGAATTCTTTTGATAATTGTTTGCGAAACCATGATAAAGTTATGCAGAGATGTGAAGAAACTAACCTTGTTCTTAATTGGGAGAAATGTCACTTTATGGTTAATGAAGGAATTGTATTGGGACATAAAATTTCTGAGAGAGGTATTGAAGTTGATAGAGCTAAAGTTGAAGCAATTGAGAAGATGCCCTATCCTAGGGATGTTAAAGGTATTCGTAGTATTCTTGGTCATGCTGGTTTTTATAGGATATTTATTAAAGATTTCTGTAAAATTTCAAAGCCTCTTACTAATCTTCTTCAAAAAGATGTACCTTTTGTTTTTGATGATGATTGTAAGGAAGCTTTTGAAACTCTAAAGAAAGCCTTAACAACTGCTCCCGTAGTTGAACCTCCCGATTGGAATTTACCTTTTGAAATTATATGTGATGCTAGTGATTTTTCTGTTGGTGCTGTTCTTGGACAGCGAGTAGATAAAAAATTGAATGTTATTCATTATGCTAGTAAAACTCTTGATGCTGCTAAAAGAAATTATGCTACAACTGAAAAAGAATTATTAGCTGTAGTTTTTGCTTATGACAAGTTTAGACCTTATATTGTTGATTCAAAAGTCACAATTCATACTGATCATGCTGCAATTAGGTACCTTGTGGAAAAGAAAGATGCTAAGCCAAGGCTTATTAGATGGGTGCTTCTTTTGCAAGAATTTGATTTACATATTGTAGATAGGAAAGGTGCTAATAATCCTGTTGCTGATAATTTGTCTAGATTGGAAAATATTGCTTATGATCATGTTCGTGTTAATGATAGTTTTACAAATGAACAATTGGCTTTAATAAAGGTGAGCTCGCGAGATAGTCCTTGGTATGCTGATTATGCTAACTTTATTGTTTCCAAGTAGTTGCCTTCAACCTTTTCAGCTCAGCAAAGGAGGAAATTCTTTTATGACTTGAGGCATTATTTTTGGGATGACCCACACTTATATAAAGAAGGAGTGGATGGTATTATGCGGAGATGTGTCCCCGAATATGAACAACAAGAGATATTGAGTAAGTGTCATGGTAGTGTTTATGGAGGACATCACGCCGGAGATAGAACCGCACAAAAGGTTCTACAGTCAGGTTTTTATTGGCCAATGATACGTCTCCAACGTATCTATAATTTCTGATGTTCCATGCTTGTTTTATGACAATACCGACATGTTTTGTTCACACTTTATGTCATTATTATGCGTTTTCCGGAACTAACCTATTGACGAGATGCCGAAAGGCCAGTTGCTGTTTTCTGCTGTTTTTGGTTTCAGAAATCCTAGTAAGGAAATATTCTCGGAATCGGACGAAATCAACGCCCAGCATCTTAGAATCCCCGGAAGCATCCAGAACACCCAAGAGTCGCCAGAGGGGGGCCACAGGCCCACCTCTGAACATGTGAGTTTTTGATTATGCACTAACCCTCTAATGAGTTTGCTTCGAGTTTGGTGTGGAGGAAGTTTTCAAGGGTCAAGAGAGGAGGATGATATACTATGATCAAGAAGAGTGAAGGCTCTAAGCTTGGGGATGCCCCGGTGGTTCACCCCTGCATATTTCAAGAAGACTCAAGCATCTAAGCTTGGGGATGCCCAAGGCATCCCCTTCTTCGTCGATAAATTATCAGGTTCCTTCTCTTGAAACTATTTTTTTATTCGGTCACATCTTATGTACTTTACTTGGAGCGTCTGTGTGCTTTTATTTTTGTTTTGTGTTTGAATAAGATCTGATCCATCATGCTTGTGTGGGAGAGAGACATGCTCCGCTGGTTCGTATGAACACATGTGTTCTTAGCTTTTAATGTTCATGGCGAAGGTTGAAACTGCTTCGTTCATTGTTATATGGTTGGAAACGGGAAATGCTACATGTAGTAATTGATAAAATGTCTTGGATAATTTGATACTTGGCAATTGTTGTGCTCATGTTTAAGCTCTTGCATCATATACTTTGCACCCATTAATGAAGAAATACATAGAGCTTGTTAAAATTTGGTTTGCATAATTGGTCTCTCTAAGGTCTAGATAATTTCTAGTAAAGAGTTTGAACAACAAGGAAGACGGTGTAGACTCTTATAATGTTTACAATATGTCTTTTATGTGAGTTTTGCTGCACCGGTTCATCCTTGTGTTTGTTTCAAATAACCTTGCTAGCCTAAACCTTGTATCGAGAGGGAATACTTCTCATGCATCCAAAATCCTTGAGCCAACCACTATGCCATTTGTGTCCACCATACCTACCTACTACATGGTATTTCTCCGCCATTCCAAAGTAAATTGCTTGAGTGCTACCTTTAAATAATTCAAAATTTATCACCTCTTATTTGTGTCAATGTTTTATAGCTCATGAGGAAGTATGTGGTGTTTTATCTTTCGATCTTGTCATTTACTTTTGACAGACTTTCACAATGGACTAGTGGCACATCCGCTTATCCAATAATTTTGCAAAAAGAGCCGGCAATGGGGTTCCCAGCCCCAATTAATTAACTTTCATTAATAATTCTCTTCACATGTTTTGCTCTGATTCATCAGTAAGCAACTTAATTTTGCAAATAGACACTCCTTCATGGTATGTGATTGTTGGAAGGCACCCGAGGATTCGGTTAGCCATGGCTTGTGTAAGCAAAAGGTTGGGAGGAGTGTCATCCATAAATAAAGAAAAACTAAACTAAAGTACATGTGTAAACAAAAGAGAAGAGGGATGATCTACCTTGCTGGTAGAGATAACGTCCTTCATGGGAGCCGCTCTTGAAAGTCTGGTTGATGAGGTAGTTAGAGTGCCCACTACCATCCGTTGACAAAATTGTTTCATGTTTTTAAAACCAAAGCTCTAGCACAAATATAGCAATCGATGCTTTCCTCTTTGAAGGGCCTTTCTTTTACTTTTATGTTGAGTCAGTTCACCTATTTCTCTCCACCTCAAGAAGCAAACACTTGTGTGAACTGTGCATTGATTCCTACATACTTGCATATTGCACTTGTTATATTACTTTACATTGACAATATCCATGAGATATACATGTTACAAGTTGAAAGCAACCGCTGAAACTTGATCTTCTTTTGTGTTGCTTCAATACCTTTACTATGAATTTATTGCTTTATGAGTTAACTCTTATGCAAGACTTATTGATGCTTGTCTTGAAAGTACTATTCATGAAAAGTCTTTGCTATATGATTCAATTGTTTACTCATTGCATTTACATTGTTTCGAATCGGTGCATTCATCTCATATGCTTTACAATAGTATGATTAAGATTATGTTGGTAGCATGTCACTTCAGAAATTATCTTTTATCGTTTACCTACTCGAGGACGAGTAGGAACTAAGCTTGGGGATGCTGATACGTCTCCAACGTATCTATAATTTCTGATGTTTCATGCTTGTTTTATGACAATACCGACATGTTTTGTTCACACTTTATGTCATTATTATGCGTTTTCCGGAACTAACCTATTGACGAGATGCCGAAAGGCCAGTTGTTGTTTTCTGCTGTTTTTGGTTTCAGAAATCCTAGTAAGGAAATATTCTTGGAATCGGACGAAATCAACGCCCAACATCTTAGAATCCCCGGAAGCATCCAGAACACCCGAGAGTCGCTAGAGGGGGGCCACAGGCCCACCAGATGATAGGGCGGCGCGGCCCAGGCCCTGGCCGCGCCACCCTAGCGTGTCACCGCCTCGTTGACCTTCTGACGCTGCCTCTTCGCCTATTTAAGCCCCCTCGACCTAAAACCTCGATACGGAGAGCCACGATACGAGAAACCTTCCAGAGCCGCCGCCATCGCGAAGCCAAGATCTGGGGGACAGGAGTCTCTGTTCCGGCACGCCGCCGGGACGGGGAAGTGCCCCCGAAGGCTCCTCCATCGACACCACCGCCATCTCCATCAACGCTGCTGTCTCCCATGAGGAGGGAGTAGTTCTCCATCGAGGCTCGGGGCTGTACCGGTAGCTATGTGGTTAATCTCTCTCCTATGTGCTTCAATACAATAATCTCATGAGCTGCCTTACATGATTGAGATTCATATGATGATGCTTGTAATCTAGATGTCATTATGCTAGTCAAGTGGGTTTTACTTATGTGATCTCCTGGAGACTCCTTGTCCCACGTGTGTAAAGGTGACAAGTGTGTGCACCGTGTGGGTCTCTTAGGCTATATTTCACGGAATACTTATTCACTCGTTATGAATGGCATAGTGAAGTGCTTATTTATATCCCTTTATGATTGCAATGTGTTTTGTATCACAATTTATCTATGTGCTACTCTAGTGATGTTATTAAAGTAGTTTATTCCTCCCGCACGGTGTAATGGTGACAAGTGTGTGCATCCGTGTTAGTACTTGGCGTAGGCTATGATTATGATCTCTTGTAGATTATGAAGTTAACTATTGCTATGATGGTATTGATGTGATCTATTCCTCCTACATAGTGTGAAGGTGACAGTGTGCATGCTATGTTAGTACTTGGTTTAGTTGTGTTGATCTATCATGCACTCCAAGGTTATTTAAATATGAACATTGAATATTGTGGAGCTTGTTAACTCCGGCATTGAGGGTTCGTGTAATCCTACGCAATTAGTGGTGTTCATCATCCAACAAGAGAGTGTAGAGTATGCATTTATCTATTCCGTTATGTGATGAAAGTTGAGAGTGTCCACTAGTGAAAGTCTAATCCCTAGGCCTTGTTCCTAAATATCGCTATCGCTGCTTGTTTACTATTTTACTCGCATCTTCACTTCCCGCAATATTACCACCATCAACCACACGCCGACAAGCACTTTTATGGCGCCGTTACTACCGCTCGCATTTATTCATACCACCCGTATTTCACTATCTCTTCGCCGAACTAGTGCACCTATTAGGTGTGTTGGGGACACAAGAGACTTCTTGCTTTGTGGTTGCGGTGGTTGCATGAGAGGGATATCTTTGACCTCTTCCTCCCTGAGATCGATAAACCTTGGGTGATCCACTTAAGGGAAACTTGCTGCTGTTCTACAAACCTCTGCTCTTGGAGGCCCAACACTGTCTACAAGAATAGAAGCACCCGTAGACATCAGCCAACTCTTTTTAAAGATGCAAGAAAGTTTATTTTATCTTGTGATGAATGTCAAAGAGTTGGTAATATCTCTAGACGCAATGAAATGCCTATGAATTATACTATTGTTATTGAACCATTTGATTGTTGGGGATTTGACTTCATGGGTCCTTTCCCTTCTTCAGAAGGTAACACTCATATACTTGTTGTTGTTGATTATGTTACTAAATGGGTGGAAGCCATACCCACGAAAAGTGCTCGATGGTGAGACCTCTTTAAGAATGCTTTTAGATGTTATTTTTCCTAGGTTTGGAGTACCTAGATATCTTATGACCGATGGAGGTTCTCATTTTATTCATGGTGGTTTTAGAAAAACTCTTGCTAAATATGGTATTAATCATAGGATTGCTTCCGCTTATCATCCTCAAACTAGTGGGCAAGTAGAATTATCAAATAGAGAAATTAAATCTATCTTGCAAAAGACTCGTTAATAAATCTAGGAAAAATTGGGCTAGTAAGTTGAAGGAAGCGTTGTGGGCTTATAGAACTGCTTATAAAAATCCTATGGGTATGTCTCCTTATAAAATGGTTTATGGAAAAGCTTGTCATTTACCTTTAGAACTAGAGCACAAAGCTTATTGGGTCTGTAAGAGAACTTAATAAAGATTTTAAACTTGCCGGTAAGAAAAGGTTGCTACAATTGAGTTCTTTAGATGAGTGGAGAAGTGAAGCTTATGAAAATGCTAAACTTTTTAAGGAGAAAGTTAAGAAATGGCATGACAGAAGAATTATTAAAAGAGAATTTAATGTTGGAGATAAAGTCCTATTGTATCGGTCTCGTCTCAGATTTTTTGCAGGGAAATTACTCTCAAAATGGGAAGGACCATATGTCATTGTGGAGGTGTATCGTTCAGGGGCAATAAAAATTGGTTCTCTGAAAGGTGATGCCACACAAGTGGTGAATGGACAAAGACTCAAGCATTATATTTCTGGAGATTCTTATAATGAAGATGTTGATGTTATTCGAGTGGTGACTCCGGAAACTTTCATCAAAGATCAAATTGATAGTTCTGCAGAGTTCGACTTCGAATAGGTAACAATTTTGGTAATAAAAAGTCCGCGTTTAGCTTTCCAAAAAATGTTTTTGCTATTTTTAGAAAATATGAAAAATTACGAGATCGAATCAGAGCGGAGGAGACGCACGAGGGCGTGTCCCCACGTGGTGGCGCGGGCCCCACCCTGGCCGCGCCGCCATATGGGGACGGCTCCTCGGAGTCCCTCTCCTACTCGAGTTCGACCTGGTACTTTCCTTCTGTCGTGAAATTTTTTGCTATATAATCCCCCGGATCCCCCGAGGTCCGTATATCATCTTCTCGTCGTGTTTTGTTTTGAGCTATTTTCTGCCAGGATCTGTTTTTGATCTAGAAGCACCATGGTCTCTAACAACAAGGGCAAGGGGACTTTTGAGGAAGATATTCAAGACCCCGAGTTGAAAGAAGAAGTCGAGAGTGAAGATGAAGGAGAAGTGGAGGAAGACCCACGTGTATACCCGCGTGCCACCGTCGCAAGCATCGGGGTAGTGGCGAATCCGTTCAACCCCAAGAGAAGCACACGAATTAGCACCGGAGGAAAAGTCCCACGTCGCTTCCTAGCTCCAAGGACATCTCCTCCAGGCATCGACAACCCCTTCCACACTCTAATTCATAATAGTCAAATTGAAAGGATTCCCAAGGCAGTATTGCGTAGTAGTTGGGATATGGATCGTTCTAACACTGCAGGAAGGATGAAACCCGAAGCTGAGGAGTGGGGAAACAACTCTAAGAGTTGGGACTCACCGTCTGACATACTTCTTAACCGCGTCGAGCACAACTCGGAGCTGATCCGCAACCTCACTTACGAGATTGATGAGCTAAAGGAGCTTGTTAAGAAGCTTATCAAGAATTCACCATCACCACCGAAGGAGTAATTCATCATTGGTATTGGCACCCCCTTGGTTTGTTCCAAGCTTGGGGGAGTGCCGCGGTATCACATCATCACTATATTTTACCTTTTTACTGTCAAATAGTGTCATATCATGAGTAGGGAAGTTATCATATAAGATGGTTGCAGTGTGGAAGTATCTCTAGTTGGTTATCTATGTATCCCTTGGTGTGAGTTATCGTTATGAAATATTAATGAGAAGTTTTATCATTTACTTTCTGCACAGCTTATTTTAGTTTGCAATTTCTGTTATATGATTGATCTTGTTGTTAGTATTGGTCTCACTTTGGGAGCATCAAGTAAATCTATTTGGTTTTGGCAAACTTAGCATTGGTCAACAACAACAATACTTTGAGGCTTAAGTAGAAAAGAGGGAAATACATGTAGATATATTATTTCATTATCTTTCTTTCTTGTTAGCTAATGAGCTTAGTATTCTGAAGTTAAAATTGTTTGTGCTTACAAGGAAGATGCATGATTGTTTCTATCACATGTATATTTGTTTGTTTCCCTCAACTCTTATGCTTGCTAACCAACCTTCCTAGCCAAAGACCTGTACTGAGAGGGAATGCTTCTCGTGCATCCAAAACCTTAAACCAAACCTATGCCATTTGTGTCCACCATAACTACCTACTATGTGGTATTTCTCTGCCATTCCAAGTAAATACTTCATGTGCTACCTTTAAACAATTCAAAAAGTTATTATCTCTTATTTGTGTCAATGTTTTATAGCTCATGAGGAAGTATGTGGTGTTTTATCTTTCAATCTTGTTGGGCAGACTTTCACCAATGGACTAGTGGCACATCTGCTTATCCAATAATTTTGCAAAAAGAGCTGGCAACGGGGTTCCCAGCCCCAATTAATTAACTTTCATTAATAATTCTCTTCACATGTTTTGCCATGATTCATCAGTAAGCAACTTAATTTTGCAAATAGACACGCCTCCATGGTATGTGAAATGTTGGAAGGCACTCAAGGATTCGGTTAGCCATGGCTTGTGAAAGCAAAGGTTGGGAGGAGTGTCATCCATAAATAAAACTAAAGTACATGTGTAAACAAAAGAGAAGTGGGATGATCTACCTTGCTGGTAGAGATAACGTCCTTCATGGGAGCCGCTCTTTGAAAGTCTCGTTTGGCAAGGGGGTTAGAGTGCCCACTACCATTCGTTGACAACAACAAACACCTCTCAAAACTTTATTTTTATGCCCTCTATATGATTTCAAAACTTAAAAAGCTCTAGCACATGATTTAATCCCTGCTTCCCTCTGCGAAGGGCCTATCTTTTACTTTTATGTTGAGTCAGTAAACCTATTTCCCTCTATCTCAAGCAAGCAATTGAGTTGTTATGATCCAACCATTTATATTGTGATCTATTTAATCATGTCTTTTATTCTTCCTTGTTTAGTACAAATTTTATCCGAATGAATATGACTTTGAAGGTTATCAATGATTATGAGGAGATTGTTATGATTGAGCATGTAAGATCTGCCATATAAGCTCTAATATAAAGGCTCTGCTCGAAAGATAAGTACAATCTGTTAATTGTTCTTTGACCAAGAACGAAGTTTGCCATCACCAATTATGATTTCCTATGCACCTTTATTTGTGATTTCCCTTTACTTGTCTCAAGTTGAGTTATATGAGGAAGTTGTTTACTAGAATGTCTTGTGTGAATTAATAAATGTGATGCTTCTAGTCCGTATTTTATTTATCGACTCTTCACTACATAAACATGTGGTCTTGTTTACTGAGTTCAGTTTCGCTTGGGGACAAGCGAGGTCTAAGCTTGGGGGAGTTGATATGTCCATTTTGCATCACTATTTTATATCATAATTTACTGTTATTCATTGATATATTTCATATTTAGAGATGATACTTATGTTATTTCACCTATTTTTGCATGTTTCATGATTATTGGAGAATTACTCACCGGAGTCAGGATTCTGCTGGAAAAAGCACCGTCAGGATACAATATTTCTGAAGATCAACAATTGATGGAAAATATACCGAAGCTCCTATTTTTCCAGATGACGGAGCCAGCCAAAAGGAGAGGCCGAGGAGGGCTGCCATGGGCCCTCCCCATAGGCCGGCGCGGCCACCAGGCCTAGCGCGCCGCCATGTGGGGAGGGGGCCCACGACCCCCCTCGGCCATCGCCCTTTCGCGTACTTCATCTCCCAGAAACCCTAAGGTGCAAAAGAACATCGAGGATAGTTGCAGCCGCCGCTGCGGGGCGGAAAACACCAGAGAGAAAAGAGGTCTCCGGCAGGCTGAAATCTGCCGGGGAAATTCCCTCCCGGAGGGGGAAATCGTCGCCATCGTCACCATCATCAAGCTGGACTTCATTGGGATCATCATCATCATCATCTCCACCACCGACACCGTCATCTCCACCGCTGCACCTCGTCTCCGCTGTAACATCTAGGGTTGAATCTTGATTATTTCATAGGGGAAACTCTCCCGGTGTTGATTACTCCTTGTTATTGATGCTATTGAGTGAAACCATTGAATCAAGGTTTATGTTCAGATTGTTATTCATCATCATATCACCTCTGATCATGTTCCATATGATGTCTTGTGAGTAGTTCGTTTAGTTCTTGAGGACATGGGTGAAGTCTAAATGTTAGTAGTGAACTATGTTGAGTAATATTTGATGGTTTGATATTTAAGTTGTGGTGTTATTCTTCTAGTGGTGTCATGTGAACGTCCACTACATGATACTTCACCTTTATGGGCCTAGGGGAATGCATCTTGTATTCGTTTGCTAATTGTGGGGTTGCCGGAGTGACAACGAACCTCGAACCCCCGTTGGTATATCGATGCATGAGGGATAGCAGGATCTTAGAGTTTAAGGCTGTGGTTAGATTTATCTTAATTACTTTCTTGTATTTGCGGATGCTTGCAAGGGGTTTAATCACAAGTATGTATTAGTCCTAGGAAGGGCGGTGCATTATCAAAACAATGAAGATTAATCAACTATATGAAGCGAAAGCACTAGACTAAATTCCCGTGTGTCCTCAAGAACGTTTGGTCATCATAAGTAAACAAACCGGCTTGTCCTTTGTGCTAAAAAGTATTGGGCCACTTGCTGCAATTATTGTTCCCGCATTTTACTTACTTGTATTTTATTTACCTGCTATATCAAAACCCCCTGAAAACTTGTCTGTGAGCATTTACATTGAATCCTTCATCGAAACTGCTTGTCAACACCTTCTGCTCCTCGTTGGGTTCGACACTCTTATTTATCGAAAGTACTACGATACACCCCCTATACTTGTGGGTCATCACACGACGTGGCCCCACACGTCAGCACGGAACGGTCAACTTAACGGGAATCCTGCCGTCTGAGTTGCTTCTGCGGGTTTCAAACAAGCACTTGGGGAAAACTGAGGAAAAACTAAGGAGCTGGGGAAAACTGAGCACAACTAAGGAACCGAGGGCACGAAAATAGAAATCCCTATAAAATATTAGATATGATTTTATCTTTAACAAATTATTTTCTACCTTTTCCGTAGGTTTTTCCATTAGCTATGCACTAGATATGAAGTATTTTCTCCAGCCAGCCGAGTAGCGCTATTATGGATTTTTGGTGTAACCGTTTGACAACAATATCATGATTTTTTTACAGTCGGTGACATAGGCATCCTCAATGGGCCTGCCGAAGAAGCTACTCGGGGTTTACTGAAGGCCCATGACTCGAAGAATACGAAGCCCAGAAGCCCAATCAAGTGTCGATAAGGAAAGATAGAGTTGTATTAGGAATAAAGACTTGTAACCAGTACGGGACGAACTCAAAGAGTCTCTCGCTGTTTGTAACTTGTACATCACGAAATCCTCGGCTCCGCCTCCTATATAAGGGGGAGTCGAGGGAGAAAGAAGGGATCGATTTCATTGTCAACAGAAACCCTAGTTTTCTAGCAGTCGAGCACCTTTTCGGCTGAAACCCTCGAGATCTACTTGCCCTCTACTCTCCACAAAAACCCTAGTCTACATCTTGTAGACATTGACAAGTTAATACCTTATCAATTGGCGCCGTCTGTGGGAATTAGAGGCGACAAGGAGCTGATCTCGATGGCACGTTCAACAATCGTCGACGTCTTCGGTGGCAAGCAACGCGATGGACGGAGGTAAACATATCAAAACTGGTCTCGTTGATTTTGTTCCTCACCCTCCCGCCCGTTTGGATGCATATGCCTATGTGGAAGAGCCAATGGAGATGAAGTTCGAGAGCTTCTACTTTTGCGTCGGGAGAGAAGGATCGCATCGTTTAGCGGCACCGATCCGTTCGGGACCGTTAGCGGTTGGTTCTTATTTCTTGGGATCATCATCGTCAACCAAGTCGAGTGATGAAGAAATCTCGTCGACAAGCAGCATCAAGCCCGCCGTCAGCGGAGATCTCGCCAATCTGTTTGGCGGGATGTCTTTCGGGTCGTTCACGGACTCCAATCTGGACAGCGGCTTGGAGAGCGTCGATAGCTTCAGCTTCATCGACAAATCTACCCTTATTCGGAAGGTCTTCGTCGATCATTACGATGGTGTCACCGACCCAGAAGATGATCACTCAGGGCCAACATACCATTAAGTCTGCGTGATTGGTGAGTCAAGTCGTCCAGAGGACAAAACATCAGAGGCTTTCAATGATTTGGGAAATCCATACATCGATCCCGCTGATCTTACGCGAGATTTAGGTAGCAAATATGTCGGGACTACACCACGCCAGAGGTTGCAACTGTCGCAAGGAGCTTGGGACAGAGCATCAAGAGCCTTAAATGGTACAGATTCGATGACCACCACGGCTACGGTGGAGGAGTTGCAAGCATACCAATATAGACTCGCGCGTGCTGATCGAGAGTTGGAGAAACAAAGGGTGATACTTGAGCAGAGAAAAGCTACCGCTTCCGCGTCAAGTAGGTGAAGAGCTGAGCAGAGTCGACAATCAGGAACTTCGGGAGATAATCATAGAGCAGCTCGTAATAGAGGAAGATCTCGGCTGCAGCATATACCTGAGGGCGAGAGGGAGCATTTGGTCCAAAACCTTGACACGTCTTTTATGTCGATGGACACAAGAGGAAACATTATTCCCAAAACACCGGAAGTTGGATACATGGTGACTCAGGCTTATATACTGGCATCGAGGCCACCTCCCGGAGATCCAAGAGAAGCGTTGTACAACATGGCTATGGCAGGAGTTGGAGCCATGGGAACAACGTTTGCGAGTACAAGTTGACCTCCCGAAGGTGCTCCAAGGCAAAATAGTCCACGACCCGCTGTGATAGTGCAAGATCCTCCAAGAACGGGTGATGCGAGAGACACTGCGACACAGGCGTGAGTCGATAGAGCGTGGCAAGAAAGGAGAGAACGTCGGCATTCACCAGAAGTAGATGAGCAGGATATGTGCGGGCTCCCTTGCTTCACTCAACGAGTTCGTAAAACTCGGGTCCCGTCTGGGTTTAAATTGCCCGACAACTACAAGTAGTTCGATGGTTTGCAAGATCGTGAGGACTGGTTAGTCGACTACCTGGAGACAATAAAATTGACGGGTGGATCCAAAGCAACTGCCATGCAGAGCATCCAGGTACACCTAAGTGGAGCAGCGTGGTCATGGATAACAAAGCTACCACCTGGATCCATCGACAGCTGGGAAACTTTCGAGGACATGTTTGTGAAAAACTTCCTATCCACATGCAAGAAACCCGCATCAATAGCGCAACCTAGGGCCTGTAGGCAGAAGTTTGATGAGCCAATGAGGACATACATCCAGAGGTGGAACATTATCAAAAATTTGGCAGAAAACATATCTGATGAAAGAGCAATAGATGCGTTTGTTGCTGGGATCCGAAGGAAGGACCTAATTGAGGATTTAGGAAGGACTAATCCGAAAACAATAGCAGCGCTCATGGAAATAGTGAATCGCTAGGAAGATGGAGAAGATGCTGTTCAAAACAAACGGCATAGGTCGCCTGAGGACGACCGCAACCGAAACAATACAAATAGACGACACTTTTCTCGACAGTTCTCAGACTATGATGGTCCTGGCCAAATATCGGCTGGCTTCCGAGTAACTAGTGGAGGTAGTAATCGCGATGATTACCAGAGGAGTAATGAGCAGCGCATCGATTACAGGGATGCTCCCCGTCCCAGCAGGCAAAATAATGAACCAAGGTTCCAAAGGCCATATATATCACCCGAGGATCTCTGAACGGACCATGCCAAATGCACTTATTTCTCGATAATAATGGGAAAAGGCAGTCGAGTCACCTGCAGAAGGACTGCCGAACTTTTCTAGCATTGCATAGGTATGCAGGGCATACTGCTTGTGACGGTAAAGCACACGTCCGTTGGGAACCCCAAGAGGAAGGTATGATGAGTACAGCAGCGAGTTTTCCCTCAGTAAGAAACCAAGGTTATCGAACCAGTAGGAGATGAAGATCACGTGAAGGTTGTTGGTGAAGGAGTGTAGTGTGGCGCAACACCAGGGATTCCAATGCCAACGTGGAACCTGCACAACACAATCAAACTACTTTGCCCCAACTTAACAGTGAGGTTGTCCGCTGAAAACAAAGGATTAAACGTATGGTGTGGAAAATTAAGTTTGCTTGCAGAAAACAAAATAGAACAATGATTGCAGTCGGTTGTATTTCAGATGTAAAAGAATGGACCGGGGTCCACAGTTCACTAGTGGTGTCTCTCCAATAAGATAAATAACATGTTGGGTAAACAAATTACAGTTGGGCAATTGACAAATAGAGAGGGCATAACAATGCACATACATATCATGATGACTACTATGAGATTTACTTAGGACATTACGACAAAGAACATAGACCGCCATCCAGCATGCATCTATGCCTAAAAAGTCCACCTTCGGGTTAGCATCCGCACCCCTTCCAGTATTAAGTTGCAAACAACATACAATTGCATTAAGTACCGTGCGTAATGTAAACAATAAAAATATCCTTAGAAAAAGCATTGATGTTTTATCCCTAGTGGCAACAAGACATCCACAACCTTAGAACTTTCTGTCACTCGTCCCGCATTCAATGGAGGCATGAACCCACTATCTAGCATAAATACCCCCTCTTGGAGTTACAAGTATCAACTTGGCCAGAGCCTCTACTAGCAACGGAAAGCATGCAAGATCATAAACAACATATATGATAGATCAATAATCAACTTGACATAGTATTCCATATTCAACGGATCCCAACAAACACAACATGTAGCATTACAAATAGATGATCTTGATCATGATAGGCAGCTCACAAGATCTAAACATGATGGCATAATAGGAGAAGACAACCATCTAGCTACTGCTATGGACCCATAGTCCAAGGATGAACTACTCACGCATCAGTCCGGAGGCGGGCATGGTGATGTAGAGCCCTCCGGTGATGATTCCCCTCTCCGGCAGGGTGCCGGAGGAGATCTTCTGAACCCCCCGAGATGGGTTTGACGGCGGCAGCGTCTCTAGAACTATTCTCGTATTTTGGCTCTCGGTACTAGGGTTTTCGGAGACGAAGGAATAAATAGGCGAAGGGGCAGGGTCGAGGGAGCCAGGGGCTCCCTCCCCACATGTCGGCACGGGGGGGCCCACTGCTACGCCGCCCTATGGGCTGGCCCCCTGCTGACCTTCCTCGACTCTTCTTCGGTCTTCTCGAACACTCCGTGGAAAATAGGGCCGTGGGCTTTTGTTTCGTCCAATTCCTAGAATATTTGTAAACTAACTTTTCTGAAATCAAAAACAGTAGAAAACAGGAACTGGCACTGTGGCATCTTGTTAATAGGTTAGTCCCAGAAAATGCATAAAAACATTATAAAGTGTGAATAAAACATGTAGGTATTGTCATAAAACTAGCATGGAACATAAGAAATTATAGATACGTTGGAGACGTATCAAGCATCCCCAAGCTTAGTTCCTACTCGCCCTCGAGTAGGTAAACAATAAAAAGAATAATTTCTGAAGTGACATGCTACCAACATAATCTTGATCAATACTATTGTAAAGCATATGAGGTGAACACTACTAGGAAAAAGCCTATAGATGGAAAAAGTGTTGCCGGCGCACACCATGCTGAACGCGCCGGTGGCATGTGGTGCCGGCGCACCACTTTTTGGCCGCGCCGGCGATGCATGGTTACTGCCGGTGCACCGAGGAAAAAGACGCGCCGGCGATAGTTTTTGGCATGGGCTTGTCTGCTCCGGGCCAGGCCCGAGAAACACTGCCGGCGCACCAGCCCATGGGCGCGCCGGCGGTAATTTCGTATTGCCGGCGCGCCCCTGGGCTGGTGCGCCCGGCAAGGTTTCTGGCCCGGCCCGGAGCAGATATAGCCGGATCAGCTTTATATTGCCGGCGCACCAGGGTCTAGGTGCGCCGGCAGTAACCTGAGATATTTTTCAGCCACACCAACCAGCACTCACACACCCACACACTACACTCCACTCCTCTCTACAAACCCGAGCCTTCTCCCAACCCAGTGATACGTCCCAAACGTATCTATAATTTCTTATGTTCCATGCTACTTTTATGATGATACTCACATGTTTTATACACATTATATGTCATTATTATGCGTTTTCCGGAACTAACCTATTGACGAGATGCCAAAGGGCTAGTTGCTGTTTTCTGCTGTTTTTGGTTCCGTAAATCCTAGTAAGGAAATATTCTCGGAATCGGACGAAATCAATGCCCAAGCATCCTATTTTTCCACGAAGCTTCCGTAACACCCGAGAGCCACCGCAGGGGAGCCCGGTGGGCCCAGATGATAGGGTGGCGCGGCCAGGGCCTGGGCCGCGCCCCCCTATTGTGTCACCACCCCGTCCGCCCTCCGACTCCGCCTCTTCGCCTATTTAAAGGTCCCTGACCTAAAACCTCGATACGAAAAAGCCACGGTACGAGAAACCTTCCAGAGCCGCCGCCATCGCGAAGCCAAGATCCGGGGGACAGGAGTCTCCGTTCCGCACGCCGCCGGACGGGGAAGTGCCCCTGAAGGCTCCTCCATCGACACCACCGCCATCTTCATCAACGCCGCTGTCTCCCATGAGGAGGGAGTAGTTCTCCATCGAGGCTAAGGGCTGTACCGGTAGCTATGTGGTTAATCTCTCTCCTATGTACTTCAATACAATGATCTCATGAGCTGCCTTACATGATTAAGATTCATATGAGCTTTGTATCACTATTCATCTATGTGCTACTCTTGTGATGTTATTAAAGTAGTCTATTCCTCCTTCACGGTGTAATGGTGACAGTGTGTGCATCGTGTAGTACTTGGCGTAGGCTATGATCATAATCTCTTGTAGGTTATGGAGTTAATTATTACTATGATACTATTGATGTGATTTATTCCCCCTTCATAGTGTGATGGTGACAAGTGTGCATGCTATGTTAGTACTCGGTTTAAATTGCAAAGATCTATTATGCTCTAAAGGTTACTTAAATATGAATGTCGAATGTTGTGGAGCTTGTTAACTCCGGCATTGAGGTGCTCTTGTAGCCCTACACAACGAATGGTGTTCATTATCAAACAAGAGTATATGTAGCACAAAGGAAGAGAACTTATTTATTTATGTGATCAATGTTGAAAGTGTCCACTAGTGAAAGTATGATCCCTAGGCCTTGTTTCCAAATACTGAAATCATCGATTGTTTACTGTTTTACTGCATCTTTACTTCCTACAATATTACTACCATCAACTGCACGCCAGCAAGCACTTTTCTGGCGCCGTTACTACTGCTCATATTCATTCATACTACTTGTATTTCACTATCTCTTCGCCGAACTAGTGCACCTATACATCTGACAAGTGTATTAGGTGTGTTGGGGACACAAGAGACTTCTTGTATCGTGATTGCAGTGGTTGCTTGAGAGGGATATCTTTGACCTCTTCCTCCCCGAGTTCGATAAACCTTGGGTGATCCACTTAAGGGAAACTTGCCGCTGTTCTACAAACCTCTCGCTCTTGGAGGACCAACACTGTCTACAAGAATAGAAGCACCCGTAGACATCAAGCACTTTTCTGGCGCCCTTGCCGGGGAGGAAAGGTAAAAGGCACTCATACTCCGGTCCCAGGTAACTAAGTACTTTTCTGTTGCCGTTGTAAGTGCTCGAAGCTATTTCCTTTAGATCCTGCAATTGCATCTTTTTGTTTCTTGTTTTACACTAGTAAGGCATAATGGAAAACATCTGTGAGCTTTTTGTACTATTTCCTGAGTCCAGACATGAATGGTTTAATGCGAAAATTAAAAAACCTATGGAACCTTATTTGCATGCTAGTAGCAATGATATTAGTATGAACGCTTTGAACACCATTGTTGCTAATGATATGGAAAATTCTAAGCTTGGGGAAGCTGGATTTGATGAGCATGATATTTTTAGTCCCCCAAGCATTGAGGAGAAAATTTTCTTTGATGATACTTTGCCTCCTATATATGATGATTATAATGATAGTGGTCTTTTGGTGCCGCCTACTACGGAGAGTAAATTTTATGATGATTATACTATGCCTCCTACACTTGATGAGAATAATAATGATAGCTACTTTGTTGAATTTGCTCCCACTATAATTAATAAGAATGACTATGCTTATGTTGGGAGTAGTAATTATTTTATGCATGAGACTCATGATAAGAATACTTTATGTGATAGTTATATTGTTGAGTTTGCTCATGATGCTACTGAAAGTTATTATGAGAGAGGAAAATATGGTTGTAGAAATTTTCATGTTACTAAAACACCTCTCTTTTTGCTGAAAATCTTGAAGCTGCACTTATTTTATCTTTCTATGCTTGTTGCATTATGCTTCATGAATTTGTTTATTTACAAGATCCCTATGCATATGAAGCATGTTAGGCTTAAATTTGTTTTGAATTTGCTTCTTGATGCTCTCTTTTGCTTCAACTCCTATTTCTTACGAGTGCATCATTAAAACTGCTGAGCCCATCTTAATGGCTATAAAGAAAGCACTTCTTGGGAGATAACCCATGTGTTTATTTTACTACAGCAATTTTGTTTTATATTTGAGTCTTGGAAGTTGTTACTACTGTAGCAACCTCTCCATATCTTTATTTTATTGCATTGTTGTGCCAAGTAAAGTCTTTGATAGTAAAGATGATACTAGATTTGGATTACTGCGCAGAAACAGCTTTCTTGCTGTAACGAATTTGGGTATGATTCTCTTTAGGTAACTCAGAAAAATCTGCCAATTTACGTGCGTGATCCTCAGATATGTACGCAACTTTCATTCAATTTGAGCATTTTCATCTGAGAAAGTCTGGTGCCTCTACAAAATTCGTCTTTACGGATTGTTCTGTTTTGATAGATTCTGCCTTTTATTTCGCATTGCCTCTTTTGCTGTGTTGGATGGATTTCTTTGTTCCATTAACTTCCGTAGCT